>NC_085140.1:244530434-244830434 GCF_024139115.2 Armigeres subalbatus | reverse complement strand
CATTTCCGGATTAATTGATTCTGTTAGTTCTTTCCAACTTTTTCTTTTTCGATTCTTATTTCTCTTTTAAGAATTGCTCTTGTTTTCTTAAATTCCAATAGGTTATCATATGTATGGTTTGTGTAAAAATCTACTAGTTTTGATTTTATCCTTCCATAGCTGTTCTATTTTCTTTGTCCACCATTTTTCGGTGTGTTTGGTTTTTATGGTTATCTATGGTAAATTTTGATAGTTGGATACTTTCTTCTATGAGTTGAGGGAGATCTTCTGGTGTGTGGATCATTTGCGGTTGTAGATTGTTTATTTCGTTTATTGCTTGATTCTTATTTAAATATTGTGCATTGTGTTGTTGTGGTGTATTCAGGCTTTCTATTTCTATTTTGATTACTTTATGATTGCTAAAAATCTACGTTCAGTACTTTCCATTCTATTTTACTGGCTAGTGTTGATGTTGCAAAAGTTAGATCTATTGCTGAAGGTATTGTATCCGGTGGTTTAATGAGTGTACTTGTGCCGTCGTTTAGTATAATCAAATCTCTATTTTCCATTAAATGTTCTATAAGTTCTCCTCTCGGGCAGTTTGGATGGTATGGATTCCACATTAAGTTATGAGCATTAAAGTCTCCTGCTAGTATCGTGGGTTTATTTACTTGTTCAATAATATCTAGTATTTTTTTCAGTGGTGTTTTTATATCGGTATTATTAACGGGTAATGGTGGGATGTATATAGAAATTATTAGCATTTTAGGTATTGTATTTATAGTTTCTATAGCTATTACTTCAATTGGTTTTAGATCCGGTAATTTAATTTGCTTAAAACTGATATCTTTATGTATGAGGAATCCAACCCCTCCATAACCGGTAGGTCGTACTTCTGTTATGAATGTATATCCTGTAAATTTGTATGTTTCATTTGGTTTTAACCATATCTCGTTAAGTATAGCAATGTCAATTTTTCTTGGTTCATAAATTGTTTGATCACTTCACGAGTATCCATCAACCGGATACTCGTAACGTTATTTTGGATGATTGTTAGTTTTCTGTTATTTTGTAAGTCCATTTTAGATTGTTTAGATATTTATTTCTGGATTAATTATTGCATTTAGTTCATTGCTGATATTTATTATTAACAAATCTTGTTCTATTGTATCTGTTTTTTGTGTGTTCTGACTAATGTTGTTTTGTATGGCTTTAATCTTGTCTACTATGTTTTTCAAATTCAATTGTTTGATTATTTCTTCTTTGATGTGTTGTGTGATTCTTTCTATTTCAGATGTTCTGTGTGGGTTTTCTTCGAAAGTGTGTTGTGGTTCAGGGATAATTTCTGCTTGAGGAAATGTGTATTTTTGTTGTATGTTTTTCTTTTTGTCTTTTCTTGGTTGAGCAAAGTTCTTTGAGAGCGTTTCATTTTCAATTTCGGGGAGTGACGGAAATTGTTTCTCTGATTCCAGTCGATATTGAACTGTGCTTATGTTATTTCTGGGGTATTTTTTAGTTGCTTCGAAAAATGAGGTTTTGTTTACTGCCATGTCAACTCTGATTTTGTCTTGTCTTCTTCTTTCTGGGCATTCCTTGTCGTTAGCTTTATGTTCGCCTTTGCAGTTCACACATGTAGTTGTTTCATTTTGACATTCTTTTTCTGTATGTTCATTTCCACAGTTGTTACACCTTGGATTCTGTGATTTGCAAAATCTTTCCACATGACCAAATCGCCAGCATTTATTACAAACCTTCAATGGAAAAATGTATGGTTCACATCGCGCCGGTATTCCGTAGATCATTATTGAATCTGGGAGATGTTGTCCTTTCGCGTAAATTTTCATCGAGTATGTAGGAGTGAATTTGTTATCAGCTACTTTTCTGTTTATTCGTTCCACTTTCTGAATTTGTATATTACCGGAGGATATGTTGTTCAAGATCTCATCTTCATTGAGAGTTGGGGGCACATTTCTTACCACACCAATACTCTCTTTGAATCGACCTGGAACAAATACCGTGTATCCGAATTCGTCTGTGAGCAATTTAGATTTTATTAACTGTTCTGCTTCTCGCGGTTTGTCATACGTTATTTGAAATCGACCTCGTCCTACTGACTTCATTTCTCGATAATTCTTAACGCCAATGTTCTGCAGCATTTTGCTACTTCCATTGGGTGTGGGTATTTTCTTTCTGATTGTATTCCTTTTCAGTTCCATTTCCGTCTTTTTCTTTTTTCAATTATGAATGTTGTGTAGATAGTGTTCTTGGTCCAGGTGTCTATGTATTGTCCGTCTATTTTTTCTTTGTTTGCTCAAGCGGTCTTCCCTGTGGTGTTTGCAATGGCGCCCGTCGCTTGATTGAACGAGGGATCACGTTTGGTCTTGCTCAAATCCGCCATTTTGTTTCCGTTATGCATTTCATTGTCAGTTGTCTTGTTTCGTTTACTTTTATTTGTTTCCTCGTCACTGTCGTTTTTCCCTGAAGTTTTGTTCGATCGGAGTTTCCTTTTTTCTATTGCAGTTGTTGGAGGAGCCATCAATTGTGGATCTCCTCCATTGTCATCTTCGTCGTCGTCCCAATTCATCTGCTCATTACCATGTGTTTTCGCGACTGTACTTTTTTTTTCAACTTAACCTTGACCTCAATAACTACTCACTAACTTAAACCTTAGAAAAATCACAAATGGAGAATATTTAACTTACTTGCTATTATGTCGATATGATCTTATCACTACAATATGTACAGTTATTTACAGATTTGGGTATTTCAAAAGATTGTTTGGAAAAATCACGTTTCGCGCACCAAATTCACAAGCCTCGTTGATTTCACGATGTTGCTACTTCAACGGCCAAGGAGCGAATGTATTTCGGTCTTTCTTGTGAATAATTTATTGAATATTTTATAAGGTTTGCATAAAAAACAACGATAAAAGAAAGGCAAAAACTGTTTCGAATCATGCATTCGACGCAGAATCCTGTCTGTCTCATTGTCCGGAAATTATGGCCAAAATGCCATTTTTTAGAAAAATTTCGTAAAAAATATCACTCATTTTTAGGCACTTGCCTTTAACCGATTTGCTTGCAACAAGTTACATTCGACGCAGAATACTCTCCCATTTTTCCCTTTCCTATTGAAAATTGATCGGACTATAGGCTCAAAAGTAAGTACTTTATAGCACTTTTGACAGATACGTATTTCGACCTCAACAGTAAGGCCGTCTTCCGTGTCTCGTACTTGACTCGACTCGTCAGTATTGCACGATATACCGTCCCTATGTACAACTTTGCATGTGCCGTAGATTATCCAGTAACAAGACTTCGTAAATTGGAAACTGAGTGGACGTGCATAATCGTAAAAGTTTTCGTTAAATTCAATTTCGTGACACATCTGGCACACGTTTTGTCTTCCAGCTACTGCTTCATAGAAAGCAATTTTATAGCAGCATACGGGCTGTGAACTGAAAAATTTCTCTTCCTGCTGTGACAAATTGAAACTTTGAAGCCAAAGATGTTAACTGAAAACCTACAACGAAAACTAGGAACGTTTTATGTTTTTATAATTCTTGAAAGCCAAAAAGCCAATAAATACATCATAAGGTGATGTTTTATTTACTCAAAAAAGTTTCTTTATTCCTGAAAATTCAAAATCGCATTGGATATATACGTGTACGTAAGGGGCCGTACACATATTATGTAAGCACTTATGGGGAGAGGGGGGTTGGTCAATATCTTACGATTCATATAAATAAAAATTCAATTGTATGAAAAAAATCTTACAAGGAGGGAGAGGGGTCGAAAAATCCAGAAAAAATGCTTACGTAATAAGTGTACGACCCCTAATTGGACATGTGTTAGATCCCCTGACTCGATATTAAACTTACTTTGTAAATCTTTTACACCTTCATGTCTCGTTTAAAATAAATATTCTTAACACAGATTACCATCAATTCACACAACATAAAGTAACTTCCGACGAGGAACTTTCTATGTGTACGCTTTTTACTGCCAACTCTTTAACTTTCATCCATAATCACATATCTACTACCCGCTCCCTCCGCCATAAAATTCGAAGTTATCTAATCTGTTTGATACAGAAGCGTCTTGTTTACGTAAAATTCACACAGAAAACTTTTTCCTTTTGCGGCATGACAACATCATCTGCATGCTCAATCCGATTTGCGGGCAAAAGAAACAAAAATAGAAAATGTGTCATCGGTAGCTTAGCACAGAAAGATCCAATCTTTGTGTGTGAACTGCCAAATCACGTCCGTTTTGCTTCAGGAAATGAGCTGGATTTAGTCGTTCTTCTGCCTGTTTGAAAGCAGCTTAGTGTGAATTCGGAATCTGATGAGGCAATCGATGCCGAAGAGTGCCAGACGGTACTAATTCAGTGTTGCTCATTAGATACTTCGAAACTGTTCTCGGGAGACCATGTTCCCATAGTCAATTAATGAAATGATAGTGAACGACTATTATTCAATCAAACTGACCGCTGAACATCCGCTGTCAAAAAAAAGCATTTGTCATAGGATAGTTAGCACTATTGCTGGTCCTTCATATACAAAGTTATTTTACAAAGTCCTCCTCCTGGCATCAAGTTGAGAAAGATATAAAGGTTAGTTAAAGGAAGAAAAAGCTCGCGAAAAGCAATATTATCACCAGAGGATCTTATGAAGGACATGACTTGTAATGCACCATTGGTCAATTAGAATAGTTTTTCAACTTATTTTTGAACTCCTATAAGTAAGATCTCCATTTAGCCTTGCCTTCTATGATGACTATGTTCTATGATGACGAGTTCGATTCTCGATCTGGCCTAGGGTGTTTTCGGGTGACAAACATTCTCTTCATTGTGTTTGCCTCACAATATAGAACAGATTTGACCAATTTTTAGCGGTTTGACTGAAATATTTGCCCTGCTGGAAAATCATGCGCGACTATGCGGTATTAGAGTGAGGAAAATTTCAGTACTATTCATATATTTTTCGCATTTGATACATTTGTATATATGGAAAGGTAGAGTTGTCTACATTTGAAATAAATAACCCCGTTTTCCGTCTCTTCATCTCAAATTCAGATCCGACGAAAATTTATAGTTTATTTTTTTTTGCGAAGGGATAAACTTGTTACAGAGAATGTTGGAGAATGTTTTTTGGGCATTATGGTCCAGCGGTACAGCAATGTCGATGAGGGTTACCCGCTTCATCCTTTTATCGTAGACCACCAATTCGGACCGATTGGCACGAATGATGACATCCGTTATGATCTCGCGATTCTAGTACAGCTTTGCGAAACTATTTTCCAGAACCAGAATAGACATATATTTGTAGTAGGCGATAAACCGGTCAACCAAGTTGTTCTTTAAAACAAGCTGTTGGTGCACAATCTTGGCAACTTCGTTATAGCGACCGAGATAGAAGGCTGAATCAGTTAAAGCTGAAAACTGGGACATTGCCGCCTCGCTGATTGTGTTCATTCAGCACTTCCACAGTTATTAACTGCGAGGTTTCTAAGCCAAGTTACCATTTCTGCATGTGTATTATTATGAGGCTAACATTATGACACTTTTAAGCCCAGGGAAGTCGAGATAATTTCCAAACCGATAATTGCCTAGACCGATACCAGGAATCAAACCCAGCTACCCTCAGCATGGTTTTGCTTTATAGCCGCGCATCTTACCGCTAGGCTAAGGAGGGCCCCATTTATTGCATAGCACAACACATAAATAGGTAATACATTTATTTAGAGCTTCTTAGTGGAATGTAATTTACTTGCCATAAAACGGGTTCTATCCCATTTAATTCCACTACTTGACTGTAACTTTACAGATACATATTTCGATCACAACAATAATGTCGTCCTCAGTTTCTCGTACTTGACTTGACGTACCTACGTCGACACTTATAATAAAGAGCGAACAGGACGCCCATATTTCCCTAAGAAATGTATGACTTATTGTTTCAGTAGTGTTTATAATCCATTCTGCGTAGGGGAAGTGGGGGTAGCACGCCCATAGGGGTTAAAACGCGCCACCCCTGAATAAGGTTAAATATCCCCATTTTGATTATTTTCAATAGTCTATACGATAAAGCAATGAAAAATATTGCCATTGGATACATATATTTCATGATTTTTCTCTAGTTATACATGAAAAACTCGAAAAAACGATTTTTGCGTGTTTTGATGTTTCTAGCTCGATGGAGTTTAGTCTTTCTGTCGCTGTTATACATTGATAAATTAATAATTGAGTCATGAGCCATGCTGCTTACTCGTGTTCTTTATGTTCCACACGAAATCGTCGTCAAAAATGGTTTTAAAACGATTTTATGGGCCTTCAAGCTTATGAGGTCGGTGTGGGGCATTACGCCCATGCTCATTTCGTATGACCGAAACAGCTGAAACATTCGGTTAATTGCCTTAATGTAGGCAATTAAAATGAAAATCAGTACGATAAGCACATGCGCGTTTTAACCCATCCACTGGCGCATCTCACCCCGCATGGTTTCAAAATCATTTTTTTTCGGGTGCTTTTTAAAAATCAAATTTCTGTGCAATAAAATGGACAATTAGATATCTGTTATCGGTAGTCAGTCGCAGATATGCTGTTCTTCAGTATGCGCTGATGAAAACTGGCTGAAATGGTGGTTTTCATTGATAAAAATGGCATTTTCCTTAACGTGGGCGTCCTACCCCCAGTTCCCCTATAACTTGAGCAATTGGTCATCCGTACTGAAAAGGTACATTTTGCATCACCGTCCGCTATGCAAATCACAAAGCTAGCATTTGTTTTTGGGTCGGTTTCCCCCCTGGTTAGTAGGATAAACAGTTGCAAATCTGCCCTGGTACCGGTCTTCGCCAGGTTAGCAATGTGCTCTGTTCTTCTCAACTTTGTTTTTATCGCCGGGCAGGAAGGATTATGCAACTGTGAAGCCACACCAACCGGATGCACTTTTTTCGGGCTTCTGTCATTGGTACGGTGAAATGCAATGTCCGCTTTGGTTTGCTTGGAGAATTTGTAGACTACATTTTGTGCTTGAGACCAGTTGTTTGGTGCCTTTCAGTTTGAGATGAAAATAACATGCTCTATTGTCCGTGTTATCACGAGGCTGTCGGCATTTTTTGCACTTTGAGTTTAGGAGAGATTAACTTGACCAACAAAGATTTGAAGCTTTGTAGAGTGCCAATCACCACGTAGGGGATGATGCATTGCAAATATGAATTCATAGTTACGAATGACGGATGAGGGGATTTAGTAATGTCTTCTATGGTAAATATATCTATTTAACTAGTTATAAACATGATCTTATACTTTGTGAGATATTACGGTCCGATTTTTCGTTTCAATTAATCGAATTAAAATGCAAGAGATCAATATTTGAACTCAATGAAATAAAATTTAGATTTTCGTGTTGAGGTTGAATCTTTTTCCGTGAAGAAAAACCAATCCACTCGCCACTCCTTTGACAAGATTCAATGCGCTAATGCAAATCGCACTACATTGAAATATAGAAAAAAATTACCTAATGAATGCCTTCCATGTAAAAAATAGTTTTCAATTTAAAACATGGATTGATTTGAAATTTCTCATTGAATCATGCATAATAAAGCAACTTCGCATAAACGTTGTTTGAAATCCCGAATAAGATATATTACGCAGTGTTGGGAAAAGCTTAAAATCTCAAAACTCATGAATGATTTAAATCAATCGTGAAGTGAAACGCATCCAACTCTGCACCTGAAAACTGAATGAATTGAATCATGTATTTCAATTTGCTTGATTTCAATTTGCGGCTGAATGGAATCATGTATTTCAATCATAGTAGGTTTTCTTTGTTCTCTTTCGTTAAAAACAGTTAATTGACATTCGTTGCATAGAACAGCGAATACTCTTGCGTATGTAAACAATAAATTGTCCCCAAACTAGTTTTAAACAACTTTTGGCGCGAAATGATGTTTTGGCAATAGGGTAATGCATTTCTTCAAATTCGCGCGGGAAGACTCGATAATTGAGATTTCTGAATAATTATTCAAGCTTATCATTCGTCACCGTCCATAGCCATAGCCAAGCAGTAAAGATCAACGTTTCACATGCAGTATCATTCATTCCCACAGACTGCTTTGTCTCTTTCTAACTGCAAACAAATTAGAAAACAACAAGGTCAGTACCTAAATGTCAAATTTCATAAGGATAATGGGCCAAACACAATTGATACGTTTGCGTGCGTTTTGACAGTTTTCCCATGGAAAAACTGTCAAAACGCACGCAAACGTACCCATTCTGTTTCTGCATTTCCTTTACCAAGCTATAAACTGTTGTTTACATGAGAATTAATATTTAAATATGAGAAAAGTTTATTTGTTTATTACCAGACTAAGGTCGGAGTATAGATAGTAGAATCTATAGATGAGCGAAAGCATAGCTGAGTCGATTTTTTTGCCCGTGCACACGCGCATATGACGTCACAGCCCTTAACGTTTCCATTGAAATCGTGACGTCATGCTCGTTTGGAGACACGTTTGACAGTTCGTTTGGAGACAGAGGATTTATCTTCGCTTATCTATATATTCCACTATCTATAGGTCGGAGTGGCCTGTGCAATACATAAAAGTCTTCTCCATTCAGCTCGGTCCATGGCTGCACGTCGCCAACCACGCAGTCTGCGAAGGGTCCGCAAATCGTCCTCCACCTGATCGATCCACCTTGCCGGCTGTGCACCTCGCCTTCTTGTTCCCGTCGGATCGTTGTCGAGAACCATTTTCACCAGATTACTGTCCGACATTCTGGCTACGTGCCCGGCCCACCGCAGTATTCCGATTTTCGCGGTGTGAACGATGGATGGTTCTCCCAACAGCTGATGCAACTCGTGGTTCATTCGCCTTCTTCACGTACCGTCCGCCATCTGCACCCCACCATAGATGGTACGCAGCACTTACCTTTCGAAAACTCCCAGTGCGCGTTGATCCTCCACGAGCATCGTCCAGGTCTCGTGTCCGTAGAGAACTACCGGTCTAATAAGCGTTATGTAGATAGTCAGTTTGTTACGGCGGCGAACTCGACACGATCGGAGCGTTTTGCGGAGTCCAAAGTACGTACGATTGCCTGCCATGATGCGTCTCCGAATTTCTCTGCTGGTATCGTTATCGTTATGGAGCCCTCCTTAGCCGTGCGGTAAGACGCGCGGCTACAAAGCAAAACCATGCTGAGGGTGGCTGGGTTCGATTCCCGGTGCCGGTCTAGGCAATTTTCGGATTGGAAATTGTCTCGACTTCCCTGGGCATAAAAGTATCATCGTGCTAGCCTCATGATATACGAATGCAAAAATGGTAACCAGGCTTAGAAACCTCGCAGTTAATAACTGTGGAAGCGCTTAATGAACACTAAGCTGCGAGGCGGCTCTGTCCCAGTGTGGGGATGTAATGCCAATAAGAAGAAGAAGATCGTTATCGGCAGTTACAAGTGAGCCCAAGTACACGAATTCTTCAACCACTTCGATTTCGTCACCACCGATAGAAACTCGTGTTGGGTGGCTTGCATTGACCTCTCTTGAGCCTCTTCCTATCATGTACTTCGTCTTCGACGTGTTGATGACTAGTCCAATCCGTTTAGCGGATTCAATATTCGCACTGCGGTAAGTGCGTACATTCGTGATGTTGGAGAATAATTTGCCGTCGATTAGAACGTGGTTGATTTGGTTTTCCGTTACTTGATTAGGTGATTTCTAGGAACTTTTTTCAAATGGACGTAATTGATTCTGACCTTGATTTTTGGAACGGCGATTGTGCTCTTAATTCAAACTATTTTGGTCAACTAATGTACTCAACAGAAAGAATAGATTGCGGACTATCCGGTAGTAACGTCAGTTGAACGAAATTTGGTGAATAGACAGAGTATGAGTCGATTCAAATTTCAAGGTCAAATACAGTTAGGCCTATTTGAAAAAAGTTCCTAGATTTCCATTTGGCCTTGTGGATGTTCTTGCGGGGGAAGAAAGTGCTTCGGACTACCATTCCGCCAGAGGCTGCAAGGTTTATGCATCGTTGGCCGTTGTCGTTCGATACGGTATGCAGACTATCTGGTCCGATGACTTTCAGCCCGAGGCTGGCTCGTCTCGAGTCTATACATTTCCTCCCTTCCTACCTGAGCGTTCATGTCACCGATGACGATTTTGACGTCCCGCAGTACTGCCCATGATCACATAGTTGACGTATAAGCCAAAATGACCAAAACACACTTTTTTGCGGATATGGATTCTTCGTACGGTTATACATATGCTCCATGAAAAAATATTCATGTTTTGTTCGGAAACATTCGAGCTATGGCGATAATTGTTTTTGGAAAAAAGGTCATTTGATCGCATAAGTTGACGTACCTCCATTACCTGCTGCAATATGGAGCAAAAACCTGTCTCATATTTTTTTCGACATTCACAATCCACTAATTAAGCACAACATAGGTTTTCGCTTTACTTTGTCGTATTACAGGACTACTTTATGATTTTGGCGTAACTGATTTTTATATCAAATATTAATATGCAAGTTCCTGCTAAAGCAAGAATTTTTTGTTAAATCCACGGTATAATCCGACAAAATTAGCTTTCATCCATCGAGGTGTAGGTTAAATATTGTCGCCAAAAGTTATGATTTAAGACAATCGCGATCACTCCAAAAGGAAGTAGGTATAATATAAAAGAAGAATGAAAATCCATTAATTATGTAACGCAATGATTAGCCATTTGTGTCACACTTTTTTTTAGAAGCATATCAAAATTGTGTATGGGAAATCATACTTATCTAAATCCCCATTCCTCCTCTAAAGTGTAGTAATTTTTGGGTATTTTCTAAAAGTGCATATCAGAACCAAAATCTAGCTTCATTTTTTGTGTGACAGGAGAGGTCTGCCACTGCGGACTTGACACATAAGAATTAGTGCGTGTTAAATGGCTTTTTATGTGTATCTCAGCTTGATAATATTGGTATGTATATTTCGAGCACATTTACCTGGATAGTTTTTACAATTGCAATGCAATTCTTATTAATGTTTTTCATTACCTTACCCAGACAGAACTAAGTTATAAAACATCAGAGTGTATGTAATTAAGAGTGGCGACATGTGCCGCATTTGACAGGTCTCCTGCTCGTTTGAAACACAATTTTGTATGGGAATGACAGATGAATTTTGTTCCAATTCTGACAGTGTCGCCACTCTTAATTACATACACTCTGTAAAACATGATGTAAGATTCAAAAGAGCAGGCAAAAATATCAACAAAAAATGCACCGAAATGTTATTTAAATATCAAGATATGTTATGGATAAAAACAATCTAATAGCTCGAGATATTAATCACTTCTTCCAAATACCATTAACTGATAACATCATGATATTTCAGAGCTAATTTGGATATTGTCGTCTGATATTTTGTGCTTTCATATCCTACATATAAATCAGGCCCATATCTCATTTTGCAATCTAATCACGATTGATTTACTTCTAATCCTCGTCTACTCGGGTATTTTAAAATAGGGATTGGAATCATTTTTGCTTAAAATTTGGTTGGAACGAGGGATTTGGCCAATACATGAAAATGGTAACTGCTTGCACACTTGTTACAGAACCATTCTAATGCTGTAATAGTGAAAAAAATCCCCGTACGGTACTAATTAAATTCTTTGCAACACGAACTCTTCCACACATAATTTTATCTTTACCACATAATTTAAATTTTCACGGAAAGAGCTATCCGAAAAACCTTTTCAGGAAACTCGAACTTTTCAAAAGATTTCCCTTCTTCAATCAATAAATCGTTGGAACTAACTACAATCATTCTTTAGCGCTATATAATCACACGTAGTCTGGTTTTTACGCTATATTATGGGAACAAACATTTCACAAAACGTTTGTTTGATCGCATAAACTGTCGTATGCATATTTTGACCACTTCAATCAAAGGAATAATAATTAATTCCCCGCGGCCTTAAAATAACTACTAATATTGTCCATTTAGACAGATTAGTTCATGTATTTTGTTGATTGATATGATGATTCGGGTAAAATTAATAAAAATGCGTTTTCCCAACATCGATGGTGCTGGTTGTTACGTCAACTATGAAATCATGGGCAGAGTAGGCATCCATCGCATGTCTGCTCCAGCTGTGCATAGAACGCTTCTTTCTCGTCGTCGGGTCTCCTTTCGTGTGGGCTGTGCACGTTGATGATGCTATAGTTGAAGAATCGGCCTTTTATCCTCAGCTTGCACATCCTTGCGTTGATTGGCTGTCACTCAATCACGCGTTGGCGCATCTTTCCCAGCACAAGAAAGCCGGTTCCCAGCTCGTTGGTGGTGCCACAGCTTTGGTAGAAGGTAGCCGCTCGATGCCCGCTTTTCCACACTTTCTGTCCTGTCCAGCAGATTTCCTGCAGCGCTACGACGTCGAAGTTGCGGGAATGTAGCACATATGTTGTAGATTCGTTTCTGACACTCCTATACAACCAAATTGGGTCCCATATGGGTTGCAGCAACTAAATCAGCCCAAACTGTGCTACTAGGGTTCAGTGTTGGTAAAAACTCAAAATCTCAAAACTCATGGACGATTCAAATCAAGCGTGAGTTGAAACGCACCCAACTCAGCACCTAAAAACTCATGGATGAGTTGAATCATCTATTTGAATCATCGTAGGTTTTCTTTTGTTCTCCTTCGTTAAAAACAGTGAATTGACGTTTGTCGCATAAAATATTGGACACTCTTCCATGTATAGGCAATAAATTGCCCCAAATTGATTTCAAATGCATTTTTAAACCAAAATGGTTTTTTGGCAAATGAGTGAAATGATGCGTTTTAGCATGAAAAATTCAAGCGTGATGTTTTCCTTTAAAATCGCAGACGATTTCGTTCGCACGGGAGTGCTCGTTGATTGAGATTTATGAGCGATTTTACCAACACTGCTAGGGTTATCCTGTCGCAACCTGCGATGCCTAGCGACTTGCAGTTCCATGTTCCAAGCTTCCAATCGTGATATGAGAAACATCCCTATTTTATTATTCTGAAATTCAGTTGGAGAAAATGAAAACCAAATTGAATATGAAAGTATTACGCCGAACGAAACGACTTTATCGAGCTTGAGTGTGCTAATTTAAGGCTCCCAGACCTAAGGGGTTGTTCAAAAGTGACGTCCAAGGTTTGAGGGGGAGGGGGGTCCGAGTTTTGTGACAGTTTTTGACAGGGGGAGGGAGGGGGTTTCGTCTTATGTGACGTCCATCCACAAGAAAAAATCCTGAAAGCATTTTAAGAACAAGTTGCCTTTTAAAAACATATTCAAACTGTTTAGTAAAGGACATAACTCACTATGCTACTGTAAAAATTGTGTACGAAAAAGAAAAACCAAAATAATCGCTAAAATAAAAAATTACACATGTACGTACAGGGGGAGGGGGGAGGTCAATGATTTGTGACAGTTTGTGACAGGAGGGGGGTAGGGGTTTTGAAAATGCCGAAAAACGATGGACGTAATTTTTGAACGATCCCAAGCGATATCATCGCCACGGCCAGTCGCAGCGATTATATTGTGGGGTCACACAGCAGGTAATCTTCTTTTTGCGCTTCCATATCAGCAGCGGCAGAATCACAGAAGCCAGGCGTTTGGGGGAACCTTTAAACAATCATCGCACTTAGTTTCATAGGGGCGTAACTGTAATGATCGATTTCTCTTAATCGATTTTATATTTTGTTAATAACTCAATTATTTCAAAAGCTACAACCATGATTGATTATTGATTCTGGTGCAAGATACAACCATCCTTTATCACACCAAACCATTAAATCATTGACAAACTAGCGCAATTCGGTACAAAAATAAAAAGAAAACATCGACGAAGAGAAATCGATTTATACAGTTACGCCCCTATGAAACTAAGCGCGAGAATTGTATGTCTTGTATGAATAATTGATATTGAGATCACGTAAATCTTGGGTGAGGACAATTCGTTCTTTACTCTACCAAAATCATCCATTAAAACATTTGTCACGATTGCTGCATTTACCTAGTCAGTTCCCCGTTGTCCTTTCGAATGAAGTGTTTAGTCAATGTGTCCAAGCTTTCGGTAAATAGAATTATGATAGCATCGCAGTCACGTCCATCAAAAAAGGAACACTTTTTACTGCTTCTACGTGAGGATTTGAGCAACAAAAACAACAAAACTTGGGAAATTTGGGCCCAAGCTTTTTTTTGGAACATTCGACGCTCAGGAACCGCATCCTACTTATTTCATATCTCTGTTCTGAATCGGGGATCCATGACGTTGAACCAAGTTCTATATTTCGATTTTGCGGAAAATTCTTCGCTCAACTATGACATTGTGCATAGAAGAAGCACTTTGATTTCAACTTGTGCCAGTTGAATGATGAATTTTCTCTTCGGTTTTTTTACTGCTTGAGAACAAAATTTTTCACCGACAAAGATAAATCATTCCTGGCATCCATACAGTTATCAGCACTCGCAATGTGACTCACAGCATATTCTGAGAGTAGTCGGGGTCGGAACAGCGCCACTTTTGAGATGTGATCCCGTGGTTATACATAAAGGACAAAGTGCTTGAACATTTTTCTCGAACCATTCGTTTTCAAGCGGTATGCTTCTCAAGTCAGGTGAATCCATACTTTTTGCGGCGGCAACACCAAAGGAGCATAATTTTGGATGGTGGTTCCAATTTGTGTGCTATAATGAGGATATACCCTCGCATCGTTTGGTCGGGTGAAGAAATATCTTGGCGTTTTACAGACTCATCTGAATGGAAGACAAGCATTATTATTGTAATGTATGCAATGATGCTGTTATACCGGTCCGGTTTACAGCGAAGCAAAATCAATAAATTCCTTTAACTTCCTGATCATATGATATCATTTTTTGTCGAAAGTTAAAACAAAATCATAGAAAAATATTTCCAAATGGCAGTTATTGCCCTCCGTAACTCTCGTTGTCTTCGTGTATGCATTTTTTTTAAATCCAGAATTATTCGTAACTGCTTAAATTTAAGTCAAGTATTAAAGTCAGTGGGTGAGAGTTTAATGCCTTTAGCACGTCTGTTTATATCATTTATCACGTTTATTCGAGCTTGTATAAAATTGACTGACAGTTTGCCTTTGATAATTCCATTTACAATTCTTGTGCAGTTACGCTGCATAGTTCATTGTTTACAACTTGCCTCAGCCTCTGATATATTAGCGTCTACAACGAAAAAAAACTTTGAATATGATTGTCTTTGTTCCCAATTGCCACAACAACCGCGAGGTCGATCCAGCTCCAATTTGCGCTTCAACATTCCCCTGGATGACAAAACATTCGCACCCAATCTGCTTGCTTGTAATTTCACTCAACTGCAAACTAATTTCAATGACATCATCCATTGCTTAGCTTGTAGATTTCAACGCAAATAATTCACCCAGAGATGACTTTTAAGTGCTATACAAATCGAGAAGCCCAATCGGTGTCTATATCAAAAACTGATGGCATATATATGGAAGTCCATAAGTTTTAACTCAAATAAAACTTTCCTTTTAATTAAGTCAGTCGTGAAACTGTCCTGTATGCAATAATACCTGCAACGGTTTGTGAATGCAATGTGCTGACAATGTTGCCCCTACCAGTTAGTTCGCGCGATAATAAAGAAGAAATGAGTGAGTCATTATGAAACGTTGGCAAAAGGAATAACAGCGTAGCCAACATCTTGTGCGGAAGGAAAACTTTTGCGTCGTTAGTCGGTTCAGCAGCTGGGAGTTTCGTAATTCAAGTTTTTGACAGGTTAAATCCGTAACCCTGTTTGGTTGCAAAAATGGGAAGCATTGTTGGACCACCTTATCGTGGCTTTATTTTTTTCAAAAAAAATGAATGAAATCAAATTCAGAAGCAATCAAAAAGACTTTCCTACGGTTGAGATTCACTTCGTGAAAAGTTTCACAAAATTTGTCCAAACTTTTGTGCACACATAAAGTGCATGTGATGATTTCTCGCTTAACTTTTCAAAAGGACCTAATTAACATTTTTTTCATGAATTAATTTGAGTACTGCAATCAAAAGCTTTCATGTTGTTTTGTTGATTGCGCTATTCAAATAATTCACGAAAAAAATGTTACCTAGGTCCTTTTGAAAAGTTAAGCGAGATTTGACTTTAATATTATTTTTGGGATTTAGAATGAATTCTTCGAATTTCTCATGGCTGGAGTATGAGACTCTTGTACAAATATTCAAAGAGATTGCTGGAGCTCGCTGGCAACGACAGCCATTTGATTTGATGAGAAGCAAAACTGGTAATTTAATGTTCTCCGGATTTTTTTTTAAAGCTTGAACATTGAATATTTTTAACACGTCAGAAAAAGAAAACTTTATGAAGAATAATTACAAGCATCCCTAAAATTGAATTAAATTGAGAAGTCATTCAAGATCAGCTGAGAGGGGCTTCAAGCTTCTTCACTGTTCGCCCCTTCCTTCCAGGTTGGACCTGAGGGTGGCTCCGTTTCTCCAAGCGCCATCACTAGACAAGTGAAAAACCGATCACTGTATAGATTCACACAAATAAAGCTAGAAAAAAAAATACAAATTTGAATTGCTAGGAAAAGTTCTCTGCGGATAACCTTTCGGCTGTTTGAGCATAAATAATCAGAAGGATGGAGTAGACTGATGGAACGAAGACAATCCCAAGTCAAGCTTCACATACAGATAGTCAAAGCTGTCTTGATTTTATTTCGATTGTGCATTCAGTTTTACGACCATCTGCCACTTCTTTAAGTACAGTTCTTCTAAGGCAGCAGATTCACATATGTCGTCTGCTTCACATGAACAGATTGATCCTTTCATAATCCGTCCCTTTATTTTCCTGTTTATATTTATCTGGCAAACGGCGCTGACGACGATGATGACGACTGGTACGCTATACCCGACTAGAAGGTCATATATAAATTATATCAACATAGGGCCCTCCTTAGCCGTGCGGTAAGACGCGCGGCTACAAAGCAAGACCATGCTGAGGGTGGCTGGGTTCGATTCCCGGTGCCGGTCTAGGCAATTTTCGGATTGGAAATTGTCTTGACTTCCGTGGGCATAAAAGTATCATCGTGTTAGCCTCATGATATACGAATGCAGAAATGGTAACCTGGCTTAGAAACCTCGCAGTTAATAACTGTGGAAGTGCTTAAGGACATAGTTGGAAGAGTACCACGATGGCCGTCAATATGGCACCGGACCTTCCACGGGTCGTTACCACACCTCCCGCACTCCTCTCCCACCAACATTCGAATGCATCGAACAGCATCGAACAAAAGTTTAATATTCAAATTACTAACCTGCTCACAGCATATTTATTTACTTCCCGTGATAATTAACATGTTTCTTCAAAGAATCCTTTGCATTTCGGCTCGAATTATAGAATAAATCAGCAGCTTCGTGCCAATTTAATAGCCGTTCGCGATTTGGTGGGCTTATCACTGCACTTCACTTCCTCTTAAAGGGCATTGAAAAAATCAAGTTTTCACACACTTCTCCGCACATGAGCAGCCCGAAATGTTGATGGAATGCCAATTAAACATCACTTTTTGAAATCAGTCACTTGTTTGAAGCGAAAACTTAATATAAACTGCTATTTTTGATCGATAAAACCCACTAAAAACTGATCGCGGAGCGAATGTAAACACCGGCAGCGGCAGCAGCAAACTAATTTTTAGGGTGGCTCAAAAATTATTTTGCTCCGCTACGCTCAGTCAAATATGTTTTATATTCTGGGTGTTTTCCGATGGTTTGGGCTGGTTTGAATAGGGGCTTACAGTCCACAGGTCGTTTCAGGTTTGTATGACAGTTGATATGGCGAGGTTGAATTTTACATTATTCTGATTGTGGCGCTTCGTCATTGGGCCCTGGCGATGTGATTGGATGAAAAATTCAAGAGCTTTGACTCCATAGACAATGCATATTGAATTGTCGTTCCTATAGTTGTGAGTCGATTTTATTCGAGGTTGCCAAATCCTGATAATTAGGCTTCTCGGAAAGCATCAGTGAAACGTGTAATTCAACAAAATAGCCAGAATTTGTCTGTAATATCTATCGCACCAGGCGCAGATACTTCATACAAAAAGTGTGACATGGAAGTGAGGCAAGGAGTGAGCGGGGTATAAAATGCTTTTTTTGCGTTCCGTAATCAATGGATCTTTACCAAGGTGCGGTTTTCATTCAGCTATGTGGGTTCTCTTTTCGCCAGCGTTTGGAGGAGAGGCGCTGTAGTCAGTGTACTGAAAGGTTTAGCTTTCATACGAACTTGAACCGGCTTGTGCCCAATCAGTTTTTGTTCAAATTGGCTTTTGGCATACACTCGGAGCATGGGACGGAATCGATTGAGCGTGGTGGAGCTGGGTCGTTTTTTGCACCACCCTACTAATATTCTTTGCTTTTTTATAAATACTACACCAATACTATTACAATATATGACAGTTTTTATTGTACCAACACTTTCAAAGCTTTGTTTTGGTACTCAACCCACCTTCACCTTAATGAACACTAAGCTGCGAGGCGGCTCTGTCCCAGTGTGGGGATATAAAACCAATAAGAAGAACATATGTTATTATGTTATAATAAATTTTTATAACCAAATTTGTTAGAAACATGGTGCAGGATGATGTTAAAATATCTAAATTTCTATCAAAAATTACACTACTGGAAACAAAAAACTATCAAATTTTGTTACAATTTTATCAAAAAAATTACATATTTTGTTAGAAATTTATAACAGAATCAGATACAAAATATATTGTTTCTATGCAGTTCGA
Organism: Armigeres subalbatus; assembly: GCF_024139115.2. NCBI lineage: Eukaryota > Metazoa > Arthropoda > Insecta > Diptera > Culicidae > Armigeres > Armigeres subalbatus. Next base: position 244,811,650 of record NC_085140.1, on the reverse strand, counting down.
GTTTTTTTACAGGTCGTGATAAGTCTGCAGATTGTGGTCAACAATAAGATATTTTTGTTTTTGTCTGAACAAGAATATTTTTCAGGAACTTGAAACTAACAACACTACAAATAAGGAAACCTTTTCAAATGAGATCACTAGCGTTGTGATATGGCTGATAGACTTTGCTACATCTATTTTAATTGCCTACTGTTGGGCAATTCGGTGTTGAGCATTTTTTAATCATATTATGATAAAATCCTGTTACAACATTTGAAAGATAATGGCTACTAAGAACAAAATTGTATCAAAATAAGTTATAAATATTACAATATGTTAAAATTCTGTTTAGTTTCTGTTATGCTCTTCTAGTCGGGTACATTTCTGATCGAATCGTGAAAGAAGATTGATATTATTTCAACATTAACGAAGGCAAAAGTGGAGTCATATGAGAGCGTCATTTTGCTCTACGCTATTGCGAATTTGAACATAAATCCACCTACACTTCATAGCTCTCTGATGCATCGTGTGCGGCTAACAAGAACTTTTCCTTTCGAATCGGCTAAGCATTAAGCGAGCGAAAAGGACTTTTATTATGCTTCATTTCCATCTACTGCATCAAGCAATGCAATTTCCTGGTTATGGGAACATGCATGATTCAGTATATTTTTTATGTACCATTGCATGTTTCCTCATTGGCAATAACTGACCGAGTGAGTTGATCAAATTTTCATATTCGAATATTTGATGAATCTATAATGGGGCCATCCAGAAACCACGTGGTCATATTTTTGAAGATTTTCAACCCCCCCCTCCCCCCATGTGGCTTATCGTGGTCATTTGGCAGACCCCCACCCCTCCCCCCCCTATGACCACGTGGTTTTTCCTCAAGTACAAAAATAAAAAAAAAAAACCTTATGTAACTAAAACATATGGCTAAACCGATCAATTTTGAAGATGGACAATTTCAACTGATTTAAAATCAACCCAGCATGGAAATTATAAATTTTCATGAATTCGAACATTTTGATGATGTTATCATGTTATAATGTGTATCGTGTATTAGGATATCTAGAACTCGTACACCTTCGATGCATCAGGAGGATACAAAAAAATGCGGACTCGCGAATATGTTATACAAATTTCGAGAAAATATCCCTATATTATTAATATTTAAAAAAAAAATTATCAGTGATTTTTTTTAATTAATTATAAAGTTCATCACTGAATATCCTATAGATTCCTAAGAGTATTTGGGATCTTCCGTAGCTCTGGAGGAACTAGAAATTCTTAAGATATATTAACCTCAGCGAAGCATCTGAACTGAACTCTTACAACAAAAAGTTTGTCAGAGAATCACAAAGTTAATATGTAATCTTAGAGATGCAAATAAAACCTCCTACTGTTGTTTCTTTTGAGTAGCATTCCTGTAGAAATTCCAGTTTTGCTTTCAGAATCATCAAATTAGTTTACATTCCAATATTAACAGGTATTAACAGGTTTCAGTATAAATTAGAAAAAAAAATCCAGCTTACTTTTTTTACAGAATCTCTAAAGATTTTTTTTTTCAAAATCCTGGGCAACTTTAATGAATCTTCAAAGGAAATTTTTCTAAATTACCAATGGATTTTTTTTTCGTTTTCCAAAAGAAATTCTTAGACATTTTCAGCAGTTTTTTTTTAATTTCCAAAACAAATTATTCGGAATATGCCAAAATATTTCCGATGGAAATTCCTAAGATTTTCCAGTAGAAAATCGAAAAAAGTTCATCTGAAACACCAATAATGAATTTCCCGAAGAAATTTCGATGTTTTTACAAGTGGAAATAACGAAAAAATTATACTTTTGAAAGAATTCCTTAAAAAATTAAATCAAAATTTTAAAGATTTTCTGATGTGAAAATTCCTTAAAATTTCTTAATCATTTCCTGTGCATTTTTGCATGGTAAAGATTTAAAGCAATGTTTAGCTGAACCTACAAAGAAATCAAAATGACTTCCCGAAGAAGAATGAATTCCCGATGAAATTTTGGAAGAATTTATGGTACAAATAAAAAAAAACGAGAATCTCTAGAATTCTAAAGATTTATTTTTTGAAAATCCATAGAATTTTTTGAAGATAATCCAAAGACTCTTCCGTGGAAATTCTAAATAATGCCTCGAATAAAAAAATACTTGGAAAATTTTAAAAAATGTGATAGAATTCACAAAGAGCGTATTCCGAAAAATTTTCATTTCAAAATTCCAAATTTGAAAAAAAAATCCAAAAACAAAATATCAACGGAAATATCAAAGTGTTTCATGTGGCACTGGTTGTTTAATATCTTAAGGAAATTCAGAAGAGTTTTCATTGAAAAAATTAGAAGTTTTCTCTTCTTCTATGGCTCCATATTCCAACTGGAAGTTGGTCTGCTTTTCAACTTAGTATATTCTATTAGCATTTCCTTAGTTATAAATTGAAAGCTTTTATATGCCAGCCATTGCACGATTATATATCTTGTTTAGCTATTACGATGGATACACTATACCTAGGATGTCGAGAATGTTTCCCACCCGAACACATCCTAGACAGGAACGAGAATCGAACTCGTCATCTCCGGGTTGGCAACCCTACGCCTTTTCTTGCAAGGCTAACTGGAGACTGAACATTTTGAAGTGCACTCCTTAAAATGTTCGAAAAACTTCTTTTGGAAATAAAGAAGAATTTCTGGTGAAGATTCGAAAGAACTTGTGGTAGAAAATTTCATTAGAATGTAAAAGAAACTGTTTTGAATTTTCAGTCAGAATTCACATGGATTTTTTTTCGGAGTTTCAAGGAATTTTTTTTCGCAATTTACACTGGAGATGTTTTGTTTTTTTTTTCATTAACAATTTGTAGCAAAATTTCCAAGTAAAATTTTTCAGAGAGAATTGAAGTAATGTCAATGTTTTTACAGGAAATTTCTTCACTGGATTTTTCCTGAATATCCACAAGAAATTCTTTTGAAGTTTTTTCTTGGATTATTGTAAAAACATGAATATTTTTCAAATTTGTAGCCGCAGTCCGCTGATGCAAAAGTGTCGGCGGCGTTATGCTAAAAACCATCTGCGGCGGTGGCGTGGCGCGGCGGAATTTTTTTATATTTTCCCATTTTTCCTTTCCTTTTCCTTTTTCCTTTTTGAGACTGAATCGCAACCTGTTCTTTCCTTTATATTTTTATGGAAAAAGGATCTAAGGCTAAGATGGTCAAATAGCGTAGATATGCATCGGCGTTACGACCGACGCTGCGTTACTGGTTTTCTCGATGCACACCTGCGTCTTTTCAACGCTGAGTTGAAAAGACGCTACGTGGGCATCGGCCCTAAGATGCGCTTTGCGTTTAATGATTAAATCATTAAATTTTAATGATTTGTATTTTTTACACCGCTATTGTTATTCACCAAAAGTTTTTCGTGTAAAAAAAACCACGTGGTTCGAGAGCAACATCCCCCCCTCCCACCATATATGACCACGTGGTTTCTGGACGGCCCCTAACTCATGTGATCCGTAATCGAAGGTTTACCACACAATTTGGTATTCAATGCTGCTGAATGTTGCTTAATTTGTCATTCTATGTATCGATAAGGACTCGAGTATGATGAATTCAATTATTTGTAGTGCAAAACTGATTTGCAACTGAACATATCATCAATGTGTTTTTGAATGCATGGAGAAGGAGAAAAACCTCTTGTCTTGATTAATTAGATATCACATTCATTTAAATGCTCATAATTTACAAGGATTCAAGTAAGTTAATGCATAGGTTACAGCAATCCACATTACTAAAGGTACAATTGTCTAATGATTTTCATGTTCTGGTAGAGAAATCTTGTTACATCGTTTATAATCACAATCTTTTTGCTTTAATAATGTAGGTATGTAGTCATCTCCTCGACTGGTTCACGGCACACAAAAAAAAAACAAGGCAGGCTTAGCACATATGTAAACGGTCTCAGCATGGTATACAGAATCAAGATAGGCTTGTAAAGAAAATGACAGTTCAAAAGTGACGTGATTGCTATCGCTGTGTGAACGAGTGCAAAAGAAGGCCAAACTCAATCGTAGAGCGTTCACTGAAGAAAATGGACGTATGATTTTCAATCAAACGCCTTATGAAAATATGCCACAAGAAATCGGTATGAATTTCAATATGTTGCCTTATGAATGATGATTTTCATTTGGAAAAAAGTGAAGTGCGGCAGACTGGGTTCGAACCATGGACGTCGGGGTCGGGAGGCCAATATGTAGACCACACGCCCATCGACACTTGATTACTCTGGTAGCTTACTGCGTATAAGAAGCACTGTTGGTGGAATAATCAGTCGAAGATTCATAAGGCGCCAGTTATGAATTTCGATAGTCCAGTTCGCTGAGTGTTGGCTTGCTTCGTCCCTAGCAGCGATAGCAGTGACGTCAATTGTTCACAGTGAAAATTCATGTTTACGTGCGTGTTGATAGTGCCTTGTTTTTGTATGCCGTGGGTCTCAGTATGCTTACTCTTATACTCTAACTTGCGGCGATTAAATATGCGTCACTCTAGAGGGCTAGAGGTGTCATCTTTTCTTACAAGACTGTCTGTTACTTTATTCGTCAGTGATTCATACATCATTTCTGGGATAATGTTCTGCATTTTAGTTGCAATTATTTAAAACGCTTAAGTAAGCAAATTATGAAAAGCTGTGACAGTGTTATAAAATACATTGTCGGATAATTATGGTACTACTACTTCTATGGATTTACATTCAAACTGGAACTTGGACTACCTTTCACCAACTTCATTGGTTCGGTTATGGGCACCCTCTTTTTATTAACAAATCGTACAATATTACTGAGTTTATCAACAAACTTATTTTTATGCATTTTCTTTATATTATTCAGTCATAATTTATTGTAATAAGTTTTGCCTTTCTCGTATACTAAGTATACGGTAAAGGCTATATGATCGCTCCAAAAACAAACTTTTTATAGAAGGCCCGGAGACCCATAGTGTTATATACCAATCGACTCAGTTCGACGAATTGAGGTGATGTGTGTGTGTATGTGTGTGTGTATGTGTGTGTGTGCGCAAAACTACTCAAAAAATGTCACTCATTTTTAGGGCACTTATCCTTAACCGATTTGCTCGCAACAAGTTGCATTCGACGCAAAATCCTGTCCCATTGTTTCCTATTTGAAATTGGCCATATCGGACTATGGGATCGAAAGTTATGGCCAAAATACAAATTCATACGAAAAAATCTTGTAAAAAATGTCACTCATTTTTCGGGCACTTATCTTCAACCGATTTCCTCGCAACAAGTTGAATTCGACGCAGAATCCTGTTCCATTGTTTCCTATTTGAAATTGGCCAGATCGGACTATGGAATCGAAAGTTATGGCCAAAATACAAATTCATACGAAAAAATCGCGTAAAAAATGTCACTCATTTTTCGGGCACTTATCTTCAACCAATTTCCTCGCAACAAGTTGCATTCGACGCAGAATCCTGTCCCATTGTGTCCTATCTGAAATTGGCAAGATCGGACCATGGGATCGAAAGTTATGGCCAAAATACAAATTCATACGAAAAAATCGCGTGAAAAATGTCACTCATTTTTCGGGCACTTATCTTCAACCGATTTACTCACAACAAGTTGCATTCGACGCAGAATCCTGTCCCATTGTTTCCTATTCGAAATTGGCCAGATCGGACTATGGGATCAAAAGTTATGGCCAAAATACAAATTCATACGAAAAAATCGCGTGAAAAATGTTACTCATTTTTCGGGCACTTATCTTCAACCGATTTACTCACAACAAGTTGCATTCGACGCAGAATCCTGTCCCATTGTTTCCTATTTGAAATTGGCCAGATCGGACTATGCGATCGAAAGTTATGGCCAAAATACAATTTCATACGAAAAAATCACGTAAAAAATGCAACTCATTAATTTGGGTTTTTTATGGAAAAATCGCTAAAAAAAATGTTACTCATTTTCCAGGCACTTTGCCTCAATCGATTTGCTCGCATTAAATTGCATTCGAGGCAGAATATCTCATATTTTCTTATTGAAAATTGGCCAGATCGGACTATGGGCTTAGAAGTTATGGTCAAATTACTGTTTATTATGAAAAAGAGTTAAAAAAAGCCTAGCTCACTTTCTTAGCACTTATACTTCATCTATTACCCAAGCAACACAATTTCAACAAATCTGGTTGCAGTAACCATATTGTGACTGAATCCGGTCATATATAAGTTACTGTGATTGATGTGCAATATGTGTGCTTCTCAGTGCACTCGTAACAGATTGCATTCGACGCAGAATCTTGTCCCATTGTTTCCTATAGAAACTTGGCCGGATCGTACAATTGGGTCAAAAGTTATGGCGAAAATACTAATTTTAAAACTACAAAATAAAATGCCATTTTTTGCTCTTATGCTTATCCGATTAATTTGCAACAAATTGCGTTTGGTGAGAATTTTTTTTAGGCATATAAACAAATATGAAAAATCAGACTAATCCACATATTGGTGTTAATTTAGATTTTTCCAAACCTTTTGAACGAACGAGAAAGGCACCATCACCGCTAGGTGGATTAATCTGGGTTTTTTTATTATTTATTTATGTTTAAGGCACATCTAACCGTTGTATATGCGCTTTTTGGAACTAAGCGTTGACCGATTTACACGCAACAAGTTGCATTCAACGGGGAATTCAGTCTTATTGTTTGCCATTTGAAATTGGACTTTTGACTCATTGAGAAAAACGCAAAATTTTTAAAAATATATTTTTTTTGTCTGTGATGTATATAAATTAATAAAATATATGTAAATTGATAGAAAAAGTTAAATCCATCTTCCTAAAATGCTATTTTTGACCTTTCTTAAGTGATTGTTTTCGTTACCGTCTTCAATGTATGAGAAAGGCATCATCACTGCTAGGTAGACTAATCTAAGTTTTTTATAGTTTCATGACAATTAAAACTATGTAATAGAATACCGCCATCGGGGGTGACAATGGGTCTGGGGGGTGAGAATGGGTTATCGCTCTTACCGGCAACCTGGTGGTCGGATAGCAAAATCGTTCAAAAAGGTCTCTTATATTTTAGTCTTTTTACCCTCAGATACATTAAATCTATTCAACAAGCATTCTAAGTACTTGAAACAGTAACCCATTCTCATCCCCATTTGACCCATAGTCACCCCCGACGACGGTACTCATTTTCTTTGAAACTGAGTGGTTTCATTTGTTATTCTTCATTATTAGCCGGATTTTCAAGGGTGCCCACAACCGAACCACAAAACTGAAATGTCCAAAAATTCCAAGTTTGCAAAATTGACAACAAAATGTTTCAAATCGATGAAATCAAACCAATTTCTTCTCTAGCAGTAAAGTTGTACGTCTATATTTCCATTGGTATAAAAATGTGGACATAATGCCAACTAGAACCAAAGTTATGGGCAAAATTCAATAGGTGCCCACAATCGAACCTCCTCCCCTACGTATTCAAACTTAGAGAAGTCGAAGAGATGATAATAAAATATGTCAAGCTTTCAAGCAATGCCATTATATAAAATACGTACTAGCAGATCGTACCCTGCGTTGCTCGGCTAGCGATCTAGATCTTTATGTACAATAGTTTTAAATTACTTCACTACTTATCAACTGTTGTGCTGTTTCGTGATTTTGCAACTATTGTAGAGAAAATTCTGATTCTGTCACAGTCCCTCCTAAAATGAATTGAACCTATAAATTATGCTATTTGGCCCATCCGTTCGTGAGATATATTACCTCAAAGGGAAATGCAAACTCATTTTTATGTATAGAGAAGATGAGCCAATAAGCTTATTAATTTGAATTGCAATTTACCTCTATGCAATTACATCAACATGCAAAACAAGAATGGATTTTGCTGGGCTGTATTTGTCAAACACAATAAATGGATTCATAGTAAACAATCCCAATTGGTATTCAAATCGATAATAATCCATTTGCAGTTATTTGTTAATGCAATTGCATCGCAATGAAAATAAACTAATTTTATCTCCTGGCAAAACCGTATAGAAGCATCGGAGCATCCACTCTTCTACGATACACAGCAACATTCATGACTGTTGAAATATTCAAATAAAATTTCTTTCCAACTGGCAGAACCAGAATGAAGCGCACACTGCTCTTGTGCCAAAAAGAACTAGCTAGCGTTGGTCCCAAACATACAGCATCGAACCAAATCTACCGAAAAGGAAAATTGTTTTACATATTCTAACCAGAATTGCCCACTGTTTCATCCTCATGGTGCAGGCGGGACCTGCCATGCAAATTCATTCTAAGGATTAGACCCTCGAGCGCAACTTGAATCCGAACGAAACATTCAAGCAACACGGCTTGAAAAAGAAAACATAAGTCTCGCCATACGGTGTAATTTGGTTGAACTTGAAACTGGATTTTCAGCCGAGGCTGTTACTGAGGCTCCATAAATTCCACCCACGGAGCTGCTAGAAATGTCTGTCTGGTTTGCTGGAATTATGTTTGAATAAATATGTTAGTCCCCAGCTGCATGGGGTTAGCCTGTGTGTGAGTGTTTATGGCATTCAGGATGAAATAATTTGCCTCTCATCGTCTCTGCGACATATACTCAGTTTTCTTTTGCTTAAGAATCTTTATTCATCGAGGACATCGAATCCATGCAATGTTGTATGTTTGATTAATTTAAAGAACATATTGAATTAGTCTTGTACTGTGTCAAATCCGACAATAAAAGAAAAGTAACAGACCGCATTATGCTCTTGTACTATACAGTTACCTTTGCTGTAGGAAGTTTTTAATACTACCCAAAGCTATTTTAATTTCCACAGTGCTTCTCATCGCTATTTGTACCTATTTTGTATTTCCAAACAATTGTATGATAAAAAAGGGTTTCTCGTGATTGGTGATAAAATCAGAAGCGATACGGTTAAAGTTATAAAACAGAATGAGGACGAGGCCTCCTTTATTATTCTTTATGTATACTTTCGAGTGCAGATCATCTTCGAACTGCTAAGTTGGCATAACTGATCTGAATATAGGCGCCGTTCGTATTTGATAGTTATAGCAATGGGCTACTCTAATTCGTACATAACAGTACCTACTAATCCCGCTACGATCTTTGCTTGGACCCGTGCCTTCGTTTTACGTTGGTCCCGTTTGCGGAAGTAAAATTCTGACAAGCGGTGGTAATCATGCAAGAACACCGTTCTGAAAAAAAAAATCTTTTAGAAGATCACGTGCAATACTGCAATACAATACTTTTTTGACATTTTAATGGCAAAGTATGGAAAATAGTGTTAAGTTTTCACCTAACAAAGAATCAGGTCGAAATTTGCAGTACATATATTAAAAGCTACGCTAGTCTTAAAATCTGCCAATTTTTCAAAAAAAAAATTGTCTAAATCCTCGAATATATCGATTTTTCACACATTGAACAATTGTTGGAAAATTTCTTGACTTCCTTGGTCGTAAATGTATCTTCCTGTTATACTCATGATACACGTAAGCAGTTTACAACTGTGGAAGTGCTTAATGTACACTAAGCTGCGAATCGGCAATGTCATGTGGGGGATGGTTTTTATCGTGCATGTAACAAATGGCCACATTAAAGTTTCATTTTTTGAGTGAAAATTTCAAATCGTCATTTCTGAACATTTGCAGATTTCGAGTTGTGCCTGTATTGCACGAAACGGTCGATTCTTTCCTATATATCGACAAGTTATCGTCGTTGCGATAACCGACGCGTCGGTTGGTTTACGGATAGCAGGAAATGCTTTTACTTAATAAATTTCCGCTTTGATGGTTGTGTACAGTCGCGTGTACAATTTTAATTGCTTTCGGAAGGTGCAAAATGTTTGTTTCCCTTTGAATAAAAACATTTTGACGACATAATTGGATGGAAGAAGTTGCAACATTAAAAAGAAGTCATAGCTACACACTTAGTTCAGCTCGGCATTTTTTTATTCTTTTGCCGAGATCCGCACAGCCGAGCGCTCGGTTCATAACTTTCTGCTGATATCTCAGCTGAAAAAGCTATTTGTTTACTGTGGCACTCAAAGGAGCCGCCGTAATCATACGTCTATTCAGCCGATATTTCAGCTAACGAACTTAAACCGAGATTTGCACAGCCGAGATCGGTGAAAAATTTTAAGTGTGTATGTGCTGTGCAATACTTCCTCAATATGAAAGCCAGATAAGCATGATTAATTTGTAAAAGTATATAAAAGGGGTTTCTACCTTGTATTATTTGTTTTCATTGTTTTATTTGGATTTCGAATTTCAATTGCTATCAAACATTCATCAGCATACTACAGTTTGACCCAAATGATTTGTATAAATATAAACTACTAGCTGTCCCGGCAAACTTTGTATTGCCATAATATAAGTTTGTTTCCTTATGATTTCATATTCATGAAACATATGCTCTAAATATTTATTTAAATTTGAGTTTACTATTTTGAAGGTTGTTTATATCAATTCACAGATTTACATATTTTTTGAATTATAATATTTTTTCTAATTTTAAGCAACAATAAATATGATTGAACAATAAACATGTTTTAAATTCTAGTTTTTAGATTATCCCTTAATATTATTGCAATGCCTTGCTATAAACGACATTTTTAGTTTTTCCGTTTGGAGCATATACATATAATGAAGTTGGACTGCCAACCCGTGAACAGGCAACATAGAGTTGGCCATGTGAAAAACATGGAAATTCGAGATTCAATCCACAAACACCTAGTGACTGCCCTTGCGCCTTATTGATCGTCATGGCAAATGCGAGCCGTACGGGAAACTGCAGTCGCTTGAAGTTGAATGGTAGGTCTGTGGGAATCATTGGAATTCTAGGGATAAAAACATCTTCACCTTTGAATTTTCCTTTCAGAATCGTTGCTTCTATGACGTTATTCATTAGCTTTTTCACTGTCTGGTTCCATTGCAAAGTCGGGGTGGATTTATATTGCGTAACATGATTATTACTGATCCTATTTTCAACTTTAAATTGTGAGGTGGTAGTCCTGATAATTCCAACGGATTCAAAAATTCTGTAGGATAATTTAATACTTCATCTTCGCTCGTCACTGTGTCCACTGATTTGTATGTCTGCAAATCTCCTGCAATTTCGTTTTGAATAATGAAGTTCATATCATCGACATCTTTATTTTTTGCAGCAAGTATCGCCCTTTCGCTCAATCAATCGTGATTTTTGTAGTTATGTGCAATATTTGGAAACACCTGCAAAGTGTTTGTTTTAATACATTGCTAAGAATATTACTGTATACTATTGAAATAAGGCTCGCATATTTTCTATAGTAAAAATATACACAGTCACTTATTAAGCAAAAAAGAATAACTAATACATTACCTGTTCCCGTTAACGGCAACAAGACTCGGTTTCCGAGAATTTAAACAAACGCGCCCAAATATGTTGTATTTATTATATCAGACTTGTATGTTAAATTTTTCCTGTAATTGTTGAAAACAGTTTGCAATTTAACGAAAAGCTATGTCGATCTTAAAGCTCAAATTCTGTCATTCTTTTACTCAGATGATGCAAGGGCCAATGCTATTTGATTTTCCGAACGAATAGATGCCAAAATCAGCGAAATCAAAAATGTCTTTCCAGTTCCTGGGGAAATATATTATTATTTGTAGAATCCATTTATAGTTTCATTGACTCAAATAATTGAGATAAATAAAACACTTGTCTTTTTTTATTTAAAAAAGTTTAGTATTGAATCAAAAAATAAATACCTGCTGGCGCATCTAAGAAGAAAATGCCATCATTTCCATCTGTTGATATTTGCATCAGCGTTTCGTAAGCATACTTCTGTTCCGCTCTAACTCTTGATTGAATGTCTCGTGCATTGAACGGTTTGGCGCTGTCATTCCCAGTTGAGTCAATGATTTATTAGACATCATCAAACACATGTTTTCAATCAAAATTAATGCTTCATTATGCATGGTTTCTGTTATTTTCAAATTTGGATTGGATGTTCTAGTACGCATTCTATACAAAATATCATCAGCCATTTCATTTTTATATCTAATCCATAATTCCATTGGCCTCGAAGGAAAACATGTTGCGATGATGATTGAAAATAATGTGCGGATTTGGTGTGGGTTAGCAGAAATAATTGCATCGCCTAGAGTTTGCTCCCAATGCGAATCATCTTCAAGTAACTGTAAGCGCTGGCAAGCTTCCCGATATGTCCTGTATAACACACCATCTACAGTTTTTATATTTTCAAATGAAGTTGGGCCACGAACATTAACCAGTGACAAACGTAAATAATAACATTCATCATTGTTGGGATGAATAGTGTAAATGCGCCCCAGAGCGTCTGTTGAATAGACATTTTCGTATCCAGGGACTCGCTTCCCTTGCTTCCGACGTTGAAATTTCCTTGTTGATTGATTCCACGTGTAGTATTTCGGCATTTCCACATACATAAGCGTTTTGGCAAATTCATCACTGTGACATGTTTCGAAAAAGCTGGTGAAAGTTGTGGACGGTGGTCGTTCAGCGCGTTGCAGTGCATTTTCCGTTGTGAAGTATATTCTTTGACCGTTTTCTAAATGTACTGCTAAATGTACTACGGTCGGATGCCTCTCGTGTATTGCGAAGGAAAATATTCTCCAAATAGCTTCATTTGTACTCACATAACGACCCATTTGATATTGCATGATTTCATCATTGGAGTTACCAGATTCAACCCCGAACACCGCCATGTCGCTTCCCTTTGTTACATACTTGCAAATATATTTAATAGACTTTACAGAATTGCAATACTCAACGTTGATGTGAACTTTAAATGTCTTTGACAGCAGGGGAGAATATGGCACAACCCAACGATTATCAACCTAATATGGATTATCATAAGTTAAAAAATATGTTTAAAAAATATATATTATCAACCTCAATTTCTTGTTGATTAACTTGCACGGTTGTTGTACGCCCATTTTCCTCAGTTGATCGTCGACGTTTGCTACATTTTCCTTCAATCATGCATGGTGAATTCTTATTCAAATTCCCACATGGACCGTGAATCATATTTTTCTTCACTATTTCGTACAGTTCTGGATCATTCGATGGATCTGGTATTTCCGCAGAAATGATGGCATCTATTTCATCAGGCCTTATTTTGTCAATTAACCAGATTAGAATGTGAGCATGGGGTAGTCCTCTTTTCTGCCACTCGACGGAGTACATCCAGCAGCGTGTTTCTCCTAGTACGCGAAACTTCACGATGAAATCCATGAGTGATTTAAGTTTCTGCTTAAACACTCGAGCGGTAATATCGTGTCGATCCATGGGTGTTTGTCCAGCGAATAGTAGTTGTTGTATTTCTACCCATTTCGGGTTGCATGTAAATGTTACAAATAAATCTGGTCGTCCGTAGTTACGTACATAGGACATGGCGTCTTGTGCATATTCATGCATGTGGCGCGGACTTCCAACGTACGTAGCAGGAAGAATTGTCATCCGGCCGACGTTATTCGCATTTCCATCTGCATTGATAGCATCACGCAGATGTATATATTCTTCAGATCGCAGTTTTTGTTGGTTAAGACGTATGAATGTTAACCGTTCAGTTTCTACTTTGACATACATGTCAACAGCATATTGATTAAATAACTTGCCACATTGCAATATGTGATTGGCTTCGTTTTCACGCACCATCATTCTATACGAATAATAGTTCATGCTACTAACTTTCTTGTTCGTTTCAATACCTGTAAATGGATCCTGAATTGAACAAAAAGATATCCCACCTTTTATTAACTATAATATCCACCTGTGAATGGGTTTATCATTTTGATTGAAAAGTGGTAACCATCTTCGCCTTGCCAGAATATGAGCGGATACTGCAAAGCGTCATATGAGCGATGCGTCTCATGCACCCGGAGCAGTTGATCATTTCGCCGGTGTAGTACAATATCCCTGGATGCCAAATTCTCTCCTACAACGACTATTGCTACTTCGTCTATTGTTGGTGCGTTAAAACGTCTTGCATGTTGTCCGGTTGGGGTTTTGTCGGCTTTTATTACAATTTTATGGTCATCGGATGGCATCCGATCCATTGCCATTTTGAACATTCTTATCAACTCATTGTTTTGATGTAGTAAGTTTTGCAACTGTTCTACTACTTTCCTTCGTACTGCAGAATTGTTTGCACAACGTTGATCTACTTCCTCGTTAGTATTTCCTATGAAATAAATTTGCAAAAACTTATGCTCTGCATCGGGCTCAGGTAATAACGCACCTGTCCGATGGTAGATTTGGCCTTGAATCTGGAATTTCGAATCGAAATACATCGATTGTACCAAATGTTGAGAGTTAAAAAAGTGTATTAAAGTGTGCGTTTTTTAAATAAATTTATTATTGTCTCTTTTTCTTAAAAAAAATGTCCGCATTTGTATTCGCTTTGCTTAAAATATGTCATTTAGTTGATTTTATGTTAATTATATATTGTAGAGATGTATTGTCGTGCTAAGCATAGCATTCTCATGTCGTTTCTTTACGATGATATTCTTACTGTGCTAGGCGATGATGCATTTGCCTAAAAAAAGCTATTTCCTTACCAGACATCATTGCTGAATATGCCAATAATCTATTTTAGTTCTTATATTCATTGATGGATTCTTTTGTTGGCCGCTATGGCTGAAAAAAGGCTTTCGACTGAAAATGCTATGCGACAACTATGCTATGAGGCGGCAGTGTAGATGTCAGAAAAAATACTATCAATTTATCGATTACCTTGAAAGTTGGCATGAAACCATCCTTTATAATATTAGTCGCCCCAAATGATGTCATTTGGAAACAATTATTGTACTTCTGAATATTTAACAGAAAATTTTTTAGATCTATTATCCGTTCCAGACACCAATGAGTGCAACGGCTCTGGTGGTGGATTTAGTTCTGGTAATTTTACCTTACCGCTGGCGCAGCACAATCCGCTGGTTTCTTTCGGAAATTTCAAAGCATTACAACTTGAGCATACTATCGTCATTGTTCCAATGTTCACCGATTTGTCGGAAGAATAATTTTGCATTGGGTCATACCGGAATGCTAAGCGATCAAATACAATTGCCTGTTCGCTTGATTGTCCATACTATTTTGTTCCCTAACATCTTCTGAATTGTTAGGCTGATCAATTCTCATTACTTCTACACCATTTTGCTGTAGTTGAATGAATGGTGCTGATGTTGATTGTGACGATTCAGTTTGGTTATCAGAATATATTCTTTGCTGATTTGCATGACGGGTACGGCGACCGATATTTCTCCGTTTTACCTTTGGCATGTCTCGCCCTGGGTATTTAATGAAATTGCATATTGTAAGTATTGTAATAGAAATGTGAATATAACTAACCGTTTGTGGCGTGTCCGTTATGTTTGATCACTGCCAGAAAAACAAAGATAAATTTGAGATCTTAAGAATATATGTCAAACCAATATCTTCTTGCAACATCGCACTCTAGATCACTTTTCATTATTTTGTTTTATTCACCAAACATCTACATCAAATACGCATTTTCTCTATTATATTGCTTTTAATGTTATTTTTATCAAACTTTTAGTACATACAAACACTCTAGAACTTAAAACCAAATGAATAAACCAAAAAATATGCTAATCGGTCAACCCGTTCGTGAGTTAAATCGTCAGGAAGGTCACCCAAATTCATTTTTATTATATAGAAGAATATAATACTGATGACATACACTCACATTGTCAATTTGTGATTTGTGTTTGCGTTCTTTTAACGATGTTTGTAACAAGTTCTATTTTATTCTGTACAAAAATGTGTTTAGTGCTAGGATTAGAGAATTAGAATAATTTAGCTATTAAGGAAGCAATTTGTGCGACATGGTCGAAAATGGTGTATGTACTAATAAATAAAAAATATAAGATAGAAGCATCGTCAAGATAAAAGAAAATTATAATGAAAAAAATGCAGACTAATCACAAAAAATCTGGAAATCTAAGACGAAGCGCATTCCGCGTCAAGTTGATGTCGAACATGGATAATACTCTATTGACCCGTAAATGCCCAGGACGAACTTTCAATTTTGAAAACCATATATCTCTGAGGTCTTAAGAGGTTTTTACTCAAAATTTTCACTAAAATCAAGGGGAATAGTTGTACTTTTAGGCACATGCAAACCCTCCGCTCCGCTCCCCCTCCCCCTTTTTATAGTTGAGAAAACTAGGTGGCCCAAAAGCGTAATTTTAGGCAGTGATATATGAAACTGGTCATATTTGGAGATTTTATAGTCTGTTTAACAGCTCGTATGCACAAAGCTAGTCAATATGATTCAATTGTATGAGATTTGTGCAAATAATGTAACAAAAACTTTTTTAAGGCCTCCAATACATCTGGCAGATTGTTCTGAATAAATCAAAATTTCATGTGCCTGAAGCATGACCTTATAATGATCCAACAAGTCCATATAGGTCCTTAGAGGTCATGCAAATGCATCACCAGTCAAATGAGTCCAACGCAGATGTTCTAGGTTCCGACAGCAACCCAGCGTGCCCATATTAGCCCATGCGAGTGCTTCATTATTCAAATAAGTACAACGCAGATGTTCTAGATTCTCCAAATTGTCCGGAAGTTGAGTTCAATTGGTCTACCATGTCAACTACGCCTAATATCAAACCGACAGGGACCCAGCGTGTCCATATAAGTCCTAAGAGCCCATGTGAATGCTTCATAATTCAAATAAGGCCAACGCAGGCCAACGTCGAAAACAAACACTAGATGCGCTAGTTGCAACGGAGGAACAATTCCATGTTTGTGAATCATGTCAATGAACACACATTTTAAATTTGTTATGATGGAATAAAAAATAAAGCAATAAAGTTCTGAATACTTTATGTGTGTTTTGTAAAAATCTTGAAAATCCTCCTTGTAAGCCTGATCTTCAGCATATTACGCTGCCTTGCGTGTATTTTGGACTTATTTGACTAATAAAGCTTTAACAAAGGCTCTAGGGACTTACATTGACATGCTGGATTCCTATAAGCTTGGCATCAGGCGTAGTTGACCTGGTGGATCAAATGATCTGAACTTTAGGACAACTTGAAGAACTTAGAACATCTACTTGGTCCTGATTTGAATTGCCAATTATTCCTTAGAGCTTCAGAGACTTGTATGGACATGTTGGGTTGCTTTCGGATTGGTACCAGGTGTGGTTGACGTGGTAGACCAATTGACCTTAATTCCAGAACAATTTGGAGGATCTATAACATCTACTTTGGACTTATTTGAATATCGAAACATTCGCTAGGGTTCAATAGACTTACATGGGCAAGTTGGGTTGCTTTTTGTTTTTACCAGGTTTTGTTGACCTGGTAGACCAATTGACCTCAACTCCAGAACAATTTGGAGAACCTAGAACATTTGAATCGGAATTATTTGAATGATGAAGCATTCGCATGAGGTCTTATGACATATAAAGACAAGATGGGTTGGTGTCGGTTTGATATCAGGCGTAGTTGAAGAGCCTAGAACATCTACGTTGGACTTATTTGACTGGTGAAGCATTTGCATGACCTCTAAGGACTTATGTGGACACGCTGGGTTGCTCTCGGTTTGATAGTAGTCGTAATTGACCTGGTAGATCAATTGAACTCAACTCCCGGAAAATTTGGAGAATCTAGAATATCTGCGTTGTACTTATTTGAATAATGAAGCATTAGCATGGGCTTTTATGACTTATATGGACACACTGGGATGCTGTCGGTTTGATATCAGGCGCAGTTGACCTGGTGGAACAATTGACCTCAACTCCAGAACAATTTGGAGAACCTAGAACATCTGAATTGGACTTATTTGACTGGTGAAGCATTTGCATGACCTCTAAGGACTTATGTGGACACGCTGGGTTGCTGTATGTTTGATATCAGGTGTAATTGTCATGGTAGACCAATTGAACTCAACTCCCGGATAATTTGGAGAACCTAGAAAATATTGAGTTGGACATATTTTAATGGTGAGACATTCACATAGGGGTCCATTTTAGACCAAGATTGCATCACTACGTCAAATACTCAAATTTCAACTGATTTTTGATTTAATGGCCAAAACGAAAGCTGTAGGTTTCTAGAATGAATTCCCGTGTTCATTAATTCATATTGACCTCTCTAGTCCCCAAGGAACCTGTACCAAAGAGATACTGTTTAAGCTTCTCAATTAGACACCTAAATTAGGAGCTTCTTCTTCTTATTATTATTATCGTTACATTCCCACACTGGGGCAGAGCCGCCTCGCAGCTTAGTTTTCATTAGGCACTTCCACAGTTATTAACTGCGAGGTTTCTAAGCCAGGTTACCATGTTTGCATTCGTACATCATGAGGCTAACACGATAATACTTTTATGCCCAGGGAATTAAGCCCAGGCCGATGTCAAGGCTTATGTCCAATCACTATTCACTAAACGTACATCTCTATAGAATAAACCTGGTCGATAGCAACCTATGTAGGTGTGGAGCCGGTTACGATGACATCGATCACGTAGTTTGGTATTGCTCGGAAAACGACGCCTCCAGAGAGCAACTATTGGATACCCTTGTGGCCCGAGGAAGTAAGAGGTGTTTTGGGGATCGCGATGTGGTTTATATGCAGGCTATCTATGCCTTTCTTTGCTCGTCTGACAAAAAAAGTACCGCCGTCTGACCCCAGTTGGCTACCAAGATATTGGAAGCTTTCAACATTCTCCACTGGTTGCCCGGCTACTGTGAAACTGGAAGGAGTCACCGTGTTTACATCAAACGATTTGGTTTTGTTGACGTTGATGACTAAATCTGCCGAGGAGGAGCGCTCGGCAAGGTCGTTGAGCTTACTCTGCATATCAGAGCGCCGTTGCGCGAGGAGTGCAACGTCATCAGCCAATTCGAAGTCGTTCAGGTGCTCCATGGTTATAGGCTGCCATAACAGCCCGCGGTTTGGTTCACGGTCAATCGCATCTACCAGAATCTCATAGATTACGATGAGGAACAGTAACCCACAAATTCTTCCAAAATGGTCCTCCGGAAGAAGGAAAACATCTGTAAAAATGATCAATTCCAAAAAATCAGCCCACAGCCTCCCGTTTTATTTTGGAACCATTTTTGACCAAATATTCGTTTTATCCTCTTCCTATGTCCATCCTTGCCTCACACCAGCTACGACCCGGATAGGGTCGGACAAGACCCCATTGTGCAGCACTCTACACGAGAAGGCCTCGTACTGTGCCTCGATGAGGCCGATGATTTTCTCAGGAACTCCCTTGAGTCTCAGGGCGCCCCACATATTCTCGTGATTGAGACGGTCGAAAGCTTTTTCGTAGTCAATGAATACCAAGTAAAGGGACTCTTGGAAATCGTTGACCTGCTCCAGAATGATGTGGAGCGTGACAATGACGGCATGACGCTACGCCATACCATTAATGACGTCAAATACCCGTATGAGCAGCTGTAATACTTACTTACTTACTTATGGATCCTGTACACCTCCGGTGGTGAAAAGGGCCGACTTGAAAGATCTCCATCCTGAGCGATGCCCGGCTATCGCTTTAACCTGTTGCCAGGTTAGATTTCGGTCGACTTCTTTTATTTCTTTATTGAGGCTTCGCCGCCATGAGCCTCCGGGTCTGCCTCTGCTGCGATGTCCCGCTGGGCCCCAGTCTAATGCTTGCTTACAGATTTCGTTTCCGCCCCTACGTAGAGTGTGGCCGACCCAGCCCCACTTCCGCTCCCGAATTCCTGTTGTTATCGGCCTCTGGTGACAACGACGATGGAGTTGAAATTGTTGAGTTGAAAATTCGTATTTTGGTGCGTTCACTTATCTGCCTGTTTTTCCAGATATTTCTTAAACTCGCAAAGGCAGCCCTTGCTTTCTTGATCCGTGCGCCAATGTCGATCTTGGTACCACCGTCTGACGCCATTTGGCTACCAAGATATTGGAAGCTTTCCACATTGTCCACTGGTTGCCCGGCTACTGTGAAACTGGAACGAGTCACCGTGTTGACATCCAACGATTTGGTTTTGTTGACGTTGATGACTAAACCTGCCGAAGAGGAGTGCTCGACAAGGTCGTTGAGCTTACTCTGCATATCAGAGCGCCCTTGCGCGAGGAGAGCAACGTCATCAGCCAATTCGAAGTCGTTTAGGTGCTCCATGGTTATAGGCTGCCATAACAGCCCGCGGTTTGGTTCACGGTCAATCGCATCTACCAGAATCTCATCGATTACGATGAGGAACAGTAACGGTGATAGAATACATCCTTGCCTCACACCAGCTACGACCCGGATAGGGTCGGACAGGACCCCATTGTGCAGCACTCTACACGAAAAGGCCTCGTACTGTGCTTCGATGAGGCCGATGATTTTCTCAGGAACCCCCTTGCGTCTCTGGGCGCCCCACATATTCTTGTGATTGAGACGGTCGAAAGCTTTTTCGTAGTCAATGAATACGAAGTAAAGGGACTCTTGGAATTCGTTGACCTGCTCCAGAATGATGCGGAGCGTGACAATGACGGCATGACGCTACGCCATACCATTAATGACGTCAAATACCCGGATGAGCAGCTGTAATACCTCAAACCCAAATCCCAACCTCATCCATCCTGAAATTACGCAATCTAATCTTGAGTCGCCACGAGTATCTTGGTCTATGCCCCTTTTCTCCTACTAACTGTTGGTAATAAGATGATATCGATTGTAAATATCATAAAATCTTGGGTCCGGTAAGTTTTTTTTTTTTTTTTTTAATCTTTATTTCTGTGTTTTTTTAATCTACAGATTAAGTTCAACACCAGGGTCCGGTAAGTGTTATACACGCCTGAGCCCGTCAAATAAACGCAATAGATAAAAAAATATGCCGAAGGAAGTCGAGGCAATTTCCAATCCGAAAATGGTCTAGACCGGCACCGGGAATCGAACCCAGCTACCCTCGGCATGGTCTTGCTTTTTAGCCGCGCGTCTTACCGCACGGCTAAGGAGCTTCGTACTATGAAGCATAAAATTGCTTTCTAATATCGACATTGTTGTTTCAAAAGGGCGAAAGTCGCAAACGTAAACATTGACTTCTTCTGCAGATTTCAGTAAGATTAGAGACTTCTGGCGGTATTATCCACTTCCGTTCGATAAAAGGAGCGGAGCGCCACCAGTTCCAAGTGGTTGTTGGCTGAGAGCGGTCCTAGTTGTTGAGGAATTTGCAGGAAAAGGCATTGTTTACGTTTGCGACATTGGCCCTTATGAAACAACCGTGTCGATATTTTCTCTGATGATTCCAGTTCTATTTATATACATCATTTCTGGGAAATTTCATCCATTGGGCGATCATCGGAAATCCTCTGGAAGATCCGGAACATCCGTAAAAGATGCCGATTTGCGATTTTTACTTAACCCTTCAAACAAGCGAATTGTGTATGCAATCAATAGTGAATGTCTCAGGTGACCCACAAATTCTTCCAAAATGGTCCTCCGGAAGAAGGAAAACATCTGCAAAAATGACCAATTCCACATGTTCTCGTTTTTTTTTTGTAACCATTGGACTGCTAGTTCTAGTGTATCTTAGTGCTAACGAAACAGTTTTGAATGTGGAATCTTTGGGAAGGTATTTAAAGGGTATTTTTTTTATATGGTTGCTTGCTATCATAAGTCATATCGGGTCTTAGAACTTCGACTCATGAAAGGTTCACTATATGCCACTTGATGATGTTGTGCATTTTGTTAACATTGGATTTGGAAACACCTTTATCGCCTGGGCAAATTGTTTTACATATGCATCTTGTCTATGACAGTGCACATCATTTTTTTGCTGATCTTGGGTTTATATAATCATGTTAGCTTGTAAATTCACTAATGTTACAACGTAGTTATCACAATGTACTGAAATACTCACACTTGCTGATAGGTACGAATTATGTATATTTTCCTCTTAAAGACTTATTTTGAAATTTCTCTGAAATCTGACAAAGACAAAGAAATTCTATCACGAAAACAAGCTACACACGAAGCTTTTCTGCGCAGAGATTTTTATGCAAATTTGTGTTAGTTAGCTCAGTGAACCATAAAAAATCAATGGCAGCAAACAAGACGTCCCGAAGCGGAACCAAACAAAAATTCCGAGCGTCATGCTTTCATTTTAGTTTTCTTGACACTCTTCAGCAGTAGTAGCAGCAGCTAACTTTTTCATATTCCTCCCTTCGTGTTTGCTGTTTTGCCTCCAACTTGACCCACAATGACGGTTCAACACTCTCTTTTTGAGGGCATCCATAAATTTCCTACTGATTGGAATAGTCTTATAACTCATTTTGACTGAAATAAGTAAAAAAAATATTAAAAGATTTGAAAAAAAATGTCAAAGAGTTCGCAGTTATTGATGATTCCAAATTGTTGTTCATTGCCACGGCACATATACTATGCATTTACGGCTTTTTGCGTTTTATTAGCGGTTATTGGGATTCTGCCCTAACGTATCCGAAAAATTGGGAGAGAAACCTATAACAAGTACCCTTGTCCCTTTTCTCAAGGTAACGTAATTTATGACCGGTGTTGTTTGCTTGCCGGAAAAGTGAACCCAGCCTCCGACTATGATAATTACTGCCTGGACATGACGGCGTGACGCGACAAAGGAACGTGGCTTGGTTCCTTGTTTGCTTTCGGCTTATCGACGCTCCGGTAGACATGGCCGTAAGGATGGAAGAGGGCGAACCCTGTTTAATTAATCTTGACATTGGCGCGTACCAACTGGTTTGTGTATACATACTAATGCATATCGGAGCGTGAAACGTGATACTGGACCTGAATTGGGGATGTGTCCTGGATGTGTGCCACACAATGGAGCACGCCCATCATGGATCAATCATAATTCTGCTCGGACGCGCTTGACATGACTGCAGAATAACGTGGCTCAAAAAACACTTTTCACTTTTTTTATGCGCCGCCCTCTTATTCCGTTCAGTGTATTTCAGCCAAATCGGTCAAGGTTTGGGCGGTACCAAACTTATTTGAAGTTTAAATGGAACAATGTATGGAGAAACATCGAACAGAAACTGTGATACTCATTCAGAGAACTGTGAGACTCATTCAGTTCTCACAGAATTAAATACAGGATGTTATGCTGAAAGCCGATTTTCTTCCCCGCATACGACGGAATTGCGTTTTCAGAGTGTGATGGCCTTGCCATATTGAAAGTAGCAACGCTGGACTAATAAAAATGATACTTGTGTGTGGCTTCTGTTTTGAATAAGGTGCCCTTGAAAGCACAGGTGCATTTAGTTTTGGGTTCCAAGAGGCTTGTCCTTAAATTGGATTGCGCTTTGTGAGAACAATCAACCGTTACATGGGTGCTGTGTTTATCGCGGGAGAAATCTTGATGATTTGCTAATCGTTGGCTAAGGATGAATAGGCATCGTGTGGTATAAAATAGCTAACGATTTGTTCTTCTTTATAGTGCCTGTCCACCTATCTCGAAAATGACAATATAGTTTATTTTGTTCGTATAATAGATAATAGAAAAAGGCTGTGAGGTGCCTATGTTCAAGAACCTTATGCTCAACTGGAACCAGTGACGGGAAACGTCAAAAAATGTCGTGGGATTGTAGTTACTAATTTGCTAATAACTTTTAAGTTATTAACAATTAGAATTTTTTGATTAACATATAAGCCATGAAAGTGAAATTTAAAAAATGTCACGGAATTTTATGACATTAATCTCGCATTTAACACTAATTCGGCTCTCACGCCGCCTATATCAGATTTAGAGAAATGACCTATTTGAAAAAGTTATAGGGTCCATTGAGGGCTACATGTTTATATAGAAAACATAGTTGTAAATAATGTGTGAAAAAAGTTATTAGCAAATCAGTCTCATGACATCAAAATGACGTTTCTCGTCATTGATTGGAACAAGCGATTTGACAGCAAACATGTTGTTCTAATTTTGACATAGCGTCTATTTTTGTTATTATTGCAGCCTCGTTATAATCATTATAGGATCTTTAGTTTCGACAGCTTCGACCGAGGGAGACTCGTGTCGACACCAGGGGGTAGTATGCACTGCATCACGCCAACTCAGCATGTTCTATGAGGCAAATGCAAGGAATGTAATTGTCGCTGAAAAATGCAAAAAACAAGCGACAAAAGAGAATAGCGATAACTCTTTGTCCCCATCTGCAGAGGATAAAGACATTGTTGCGTTCCATTTTATTTGCAACAAACATGGAGAGGTAATTGTTGTGAATTTTTCAAACTGCGATTACTTGTATATTTCAGAAGTAAAACGCAAATCATGTCAACAGATGGTTAAGTTTATGTCTAATCTATGATAACTGATACTAATATAACCAAAAACATTATCGGAAACTACTTCTCAAAATGCGTGGCAGGCGATCATTGTCCTATTCTGATGCAGTTTGGGACAAACGCTTATTGCGAGCTGAGTTTGTCCCAACATTTACAAGAGAGGATAATGTTGTTGTCATTGGCAATGTTGTTATTTTACATTCCTTGGGCAAATGTAAATAAACAATGAATTATAGGCAGTGGCTGATTTTCTAACCGCCGCTTCCAAATTTAGGCGCTATCGTATATGCGCAAATAGCCAGAATGAGTTAACCGCCAGAAATTTGTATAGCGAAAGACATCTAACGCGGGTTTTCTCAAAATTAGGAACTTTTCATAAAAACCTATTTGATACCGGTTATGAAGGATGATGTCCGCTACTATGCCTACCAAATATGTTTTCGATTAAGGTGCTTAATTTTGAGAAATCGAAGCTCAGATGCCTTTCGCTATACTGTAGTCAAGTAGTCAAGAAGCGGATAAAAGCGAAACAGCTGGTTGCAATCGACGCTCGACAATACATCAAAAGTTGCTTGAAGTTGACCACTGATAACCACCTACCTTTGGGATGCGTCGAATGGGAAGGTTTGAAAATGCTGCTTGATCCAATTTCAGAGGCCCTGGGAGTATGTGTGAATCGAAGAAAAAAAAATATTGTTGGCCACAGGATCGACTGGATTGATAAACACTATTAAAGCAAATATGGCGGGGATTTTGTTCTGCTTACGTTCTTCTCAAATATAGTGAACTCTAACTTTCCTTTTAAAATGTGCAAATATGGAATTTCATTGGGATTGATACATGTAGAATGGGAGATTATAGAACTAAATGGAAGAATATTTATAATCGCGAAAAACCGGTCAATAATGCTCATGCCGAGGTGCTCAGCCACCCTCAGTATGGTCTTGCTTTGTAGCCGCGCATCTCACCGCACGGCTATGTAGGGCCCCTAGGTCAATGTTACACTTGCCGAAAGAAATTGTCTTAATTTTTACCACATAAAGTAAAAAATATGCCACAATAAAAAAAGGATCCCATTTACTAAGGTTCACCATTATTTTGATTGATTTTTACGATAACTATGATTTATTATTTTATTTCCGGTTGCTTGTCCCTGTCTCCGAAAACATGATACCCTTTGTCACCGGCCCAGCACGAAGAGTAGCATCAATTCAATCCTAAGGTTCGGTGTCCCAGTGGATTTTTTCGTCGCCATAGTGTACATACCGTAAGCCGAAGCTAACCTTCTATTGCTTGCAAATAGTTCACTACGAACATCTTTGCATTTGTCAAACCACTCTGCTCTACGGTAATATGTATCTGTAACTCGTATCAGTGAAGTGAATTCCAATTATCTGTGGGATGCACTGGTCGTGTTTCCTTTTGGGGGGTTTCCTCATGCTGAGCGGCAAGGGGTTGGTGATCTCTTGCAAGACAGGTGTTTCTGAAAGATTTATTTGATGAAGGGTTCCGTCCTCCGGCTGGTCGACACCCGGAAATAGCTGTGCCAGCGTTCAAGCAGGTTTTGCCAATCTTGCTTTGATTGACTTGGACAAATGGCAAATTATGCTTCATCGGTGGTGGAGGAATGGGAAAGTAATAATATTATACCTGTTGGGAAATTTAGTTACCTTTTGAATTTTATTGGAAGTGTCGCTAAGCTTATTTGCTAAGGTTAGAGAAAACATAAATATTGGAATTTCTGACAAGCTGATGATTTACTTGATTTTAATGTCAGCCCATTGAAGGTAGTGCTGAGGTCTTCTTACAGATGATTCGTTTCCCACAACCAGAGAAGGTATGCATGTTCATATATCCAATGCTGATGCTGGTAGCTCGAACTTTATCTAACCTCATCATGTGAGGAGTGCGCACAGGAAACAGTTCGAAGAAGGTTGATAAAAGATATATTCTTTGAATCTTCATTGGCCCATCGAAAGATATTTTAGTTACTAGATAAAGATTGTCGCTTCGGTTCCCTTTGTTCTGCTGTCCGAAACATGTGTGGTATCAAACTGTCAAATCGTGTTCCAGACGTGTTCCAGACAGCGACGGCAGCGACAATCTTTATCTAGTAACTAAAATATCTTTTGGCCCAGCGCGTGAGCCAGACTCCACAATTTGCATAGGGAAACTGTCATTCAAGCTTCTTGTTGAATTCAGAAGTAGGTTTAGTGACTACATTGACATCTACCCCCGCATGTCTTTTGAAAGTGGGATACAATAAGAGCGTTGCGGAGGACAGATAAATTGATTTCTGGAATGTTGTTTCGTTCTGTTATTTTTCCCGAGGGAGTAATTTTAGGTTCCTTTCAACTTTCTAAGATTGTTTGTGGGTAGTACTGATAGATTTTTGAAAAGTAAAGAGTATTTATAGGTTTTAAATCCGTAGAATGATTTTTGCATTTTAAACAGTTTATATCACGAACAAGTGAAAAAGTTCTCCATTTCGTTGGTCATATTCGAGCACTAACTTGCAAACTGTGGCCAGCATTACACTCCAACACGACATCGCACATTTGCTGACAACATTCAAAACATTTTCCGACATATACTGCACGCGTACCGGCGCTGCTATTCTTATAGAAGTTTGAAACTTGTCAGTTCGCAGTGAGAATGAATACATAGTCAAGTTCGTCCTAACAAGGAATAGCAGAGTTGCACATATTGTGACGAAATATGAACATTCGCATAAACAGTATTCTGGGGAAAACGATATATTTTGTGTAATGGCATATGATGCTGTCCTGTAAACAACGATATATCCATTTAGTGGTAACAATCTCTTATTTGCCTGAACATCTGTTAAGTACCATTTTTATCACTTCTTCCAACTTCCAATTACATATAATCAATTTTGAAACAAAATTGATTTCCAGCAAAAATGAGACTGATATGCGATCATGGGCAGTTTAGTGTATAAGTATGGGAAATTTTGAGATACTTTGGAAACAAAGACAGTTTTGGAAGATACGTTCTAAGTACATTGCAATAGCAATACAGTTGGGAAGCTTCACTGAGATTTTCAAAAAATAATCATCTATTCAGTAAGCCAACTGTTTTCTAGGCCATATTAAGGGACGTTGAAAATCTTCGAATGTTAGCAAAGGTCCTTACACCAACTA
Source organism: Armigeres subalbatus (assembly GCF_024139115.2). Taxonomy (NCBI): domain Eukaryota; kingdom Metazoa; phylum Arthropoda; class Insecta; order Diptera; family Culicidae; genus Armigeres; species Armigeres subalbatus. Next base: position 244,784,180 of record NC_085140.1, on the reverse strand, counting down.
TTCTTCCTTACTTTGAAGACCTGTCAACGAATTGCGTCAAGGTCAGCCGTTACTATTTGAGGGAAAATGGTTTAGTGAACCCTCGTTATCGGCCGCAAGAACTGTGCTTTACACGAGAAGTAAGGTTCGAAGAGACAACGAAGAAGCTCGAGGTGCTGTCCTGTTCCACGAGGCGATTAACGTCGAACCGATATCTAGCTGGACGAATCTACTGCGAGTGATAGCGAACATGGTGCGCTTCATTGCCAACCGTCTGCGAATGTCGCGAGAGGAGCCAGTAGTTACTGCACAGGCAACAGCAAAGGAGCAGCAGCTGAAAAAGTCGATGGCAGCGATCTACGAATCCTTCAAATCGCCTTTTCAGTGCGAAGTGCTCTAGCAAGCAGAGGCAGAGCATCTTAGATCGAGAATCGAACTTGGCATCTGCGGATCGGTAATCCTACAAGGATAACTGGAGACCCTGGCAACATAGGGAGTGAGTGCTAGTAATGGACCCCGTGCGTATAATGGACCCCCTGAACAGAAACCGAGAGTTTACGCTTGAATCTACAATTTCCTGCAAACTTCCATAGGATAAAGTTGCTTCACTTATCAGGGTAGTAGTTCCATACAATTGTTTTGCACTGGGAGACTGAAATTTAGTTATTTATGAATTTATGAATGTAAACGTGCTAGAGGGTCCATTACTAGCACAGAAGGGGGGGTCCATAATAGGCAACAGGAACATGTGGAAATGGAACATGTAAATCAAATGGGGGGACCATAATACGTATGTAAACAAACTCGATGTTGCGTATTATGGACCCGGGGGTGGCCATAATAGGCAACCTGGCTACATAATTTTAAAATACATATTTTAGTAGTAAAAATGAATGTTTTACCATGTGTTATGTACGAAACGCGATGCTGATACCTGTTGCTTGTCATCTAGTGCTGCAGAATGGTAATTTGTCATGAGTCTTACTCTAGCGAAGTGATTGAAGTAAGTTTCCGTCGTTAAGGGGTCAATTACTAGCACTCACTCCCTATAAAGACATGTTGCCGGAACAGTTTAAAAAATATTGATACTTATTCAGTTTTCTGCGAGCTTGTTGATACTTATCCAGTTTTCCGCCAACTAGCTTCGGGATAGTTTCAAATTTGAAGTTCCTGTAGGTCAACCGCCCACTGCTCTGAGCATTCTTAACTATGGACGCAATAGCTCCACACTTTCTTAATTGCTGCATTACTCAGATTGCTCCTTCCCACTTCTTTCTTCTTCTTTTTTCTTTTTTTTTCTTTTCCTTCCAGCTTCTTTCTTCTCCCTTTGAGCTTCTCTCTTCTCACTTCTCGCATCTCACTTCTCACTCTTCACTTCTCACATCGTACTTCTCTCTTCTCACTTCTTACTACAGTAATATCCTGATTTTATCATCCCCTTAGTGAATTTTGGGATGATAAAATAGGGAATGTGACAAAATCAGATTTTTTTTATTTTAAATTTTTTAATCCATTTCAAAAATTTGAATCACTTTATACCTAGAAAAGGAAAAATGCGTGAACAGTACACGTTATTTCTTGTCAGAAAGACTTAAAAAATTCTCTACAGCTACTAATAAATGATTTATAATAAACCACAGGCACTGTAAGTTATTTCATGAAAATGATTGTTGTTTGCGGAATGATTTACAAAAAACGACTAAAATTTTCAAATTCTTTTGGTGACAAAATGTAAAAAATGTGACAAAAGCGGGACGTGATAAAATCGGGTCGAAAATGTGATAAAACCGAAGGTAGATAAAATCGGGGAGTGACAAAATCGGATCAACACTGCGTCGCTTTTCATTTCTCTCTTCTCATTTATTTCATTTCACTGTACACTCTTCTTAATTAGTTTCCACTTTTTATTTTCCACTTCTCGCTGCTCACTTCTCACTATTCACACCTAACTTGGCCTAAATGCCAATCGACCAAATTACCCAGCATCGGTCCCACCTTCTTCGAAACACATGTTTCCGAAACAATTTTGATGCCAAGTTCTCTTCTGAATAAGTTTGTGGCCACTTTAAATTTATTATTTATTCAGACTAAGGCCGAAGTGGCCTATGCGGTATATAAGATTCTTCTCCATTCGGCTCGGTCCATGGCTACACGTCGCCAACCACGCAGTCTACGGAGGGTCTGCAAGTCATCTTCCACCTGATCGATCCACCTTGCCCGCTGAACACCTCGCCTTCTTGTGCCCGTCGGATCGTTGCCAAGAACCATTTTCACCGGGTTACTGTCCGACATTCTGGCTACGTGCCTGACCCACCGCAGTCGTCCGATTTTCGCGGTGTAAACGATGGATGGTTCTCCCAGCGCCTCCTCCACGTACCGTCCGCCATCAGCACCCTACCATAGATGGTAGGCAGCACTTTCCTATCGAAAACTATAAGTGCGCGTTGGTCCTCCACGAGCATTGTCCAGGTCTCGTGTCCGTAGAGGACTACCGGTCTAATGAACGTTTTGTTGATTGTCAGTTTGGTACGGCGGCGAACTCTATTCGATCGGAGCGTTTTGCGCAGTCCGAAGTACGTACGATTTCCTGCCATAATGTGTCTCCAAATTTCTCTGCTGGTATCATTTTCGGCAGTCACCAGTGAGCCCAAGTATACAAATTCTTCTAACACCTCGATTTCGTCATCACCGATGCAAACTCGCGGTGGGTGGCTCACATTGCACAATGGGGAAATCCGATTTCAAAGGTGGAAAAAATTGATAACTTTCTTTACGAACAACTTACAGAAGAGATCAAGAGCTTATTCGAAAGGGCATTTTGCAAAGAATTCAGTGAGTACTGTTTCATGAACGTGGAACGCTTCTGTATGTAGTTATTGAGCTCGTTTTGCCCTAATGCCCCATATATCGCGAGTTTCCAAACTATTTGTCATTTTATCTTTTGGACATTGTTCTAAAATTGTGTTTATCTCTTCATTGTGGATCCACAGAAGGGCACTGAATATATTTTGTTGGTAAAAGTTGGAAATTTAAGGGATTTTGGGGTCAAATAGTCATCAAAGTGCATTTTTTGTGCAATTTTCATGTATTCTGTAAAAAATAGTAATATTTACAGAAATGTGATGATATTATTGTCTCAAAGTGTTGAACAGATATTGACAAATGTTTGCCGAACAAAAATTAATGAAATAAATCGCTTCACAAATGTTTTATTTGGTTATTTATTGAGTAAAAAACGATTTTTAAAAACTTTTGAATAGCACCGATGCCAAACATTTCCAAACCATACCCGATAGCACAACTAGACAAGAACAGTCATATGTTATGAGTCTTGATGTGATTATAGATAGGAGGTGATGGGAGATACTCTTTTTTCTTACCTTTTTGCCCAAATTCCCCTGTGAAATAATATAGCTCAATGATTCTGAGGAAGGAAATGATGTAGTAATGTTAATTTGATTGATATTTTCCAATGATATAATGAAAATAACAAATAATCATATAATTCATTAAAAATATTGAATTATAGGGGATTTAGGGGTCATACAGCTCATTTAATGTTATTTTTTTTATTCAAAACAGGATAACATTTTCCACGGACGACGCACATAGAAGATTAAGGGCTTATTCGAAAGGGAGTTTTCCAAGAAATTCAGTGTGACATTTCTGTATGTAGTTATTAAGCTTGTTTTGCCTCAATGTCCCATACATCATAGTTTATCATATTTTTCGTGCTTTTATCATCCAAGTATTGTACTAAACATGGGTTCTCCTTTTCATTATAGATCCATAGAAAAGCACTATACATGCTTTGTTGGTAAAAGTTGGAAATTTAAGGGATTTAGGGGTCAAATAAGTATTAAATTACACTTTACGTGAATTTTTCATGTATTCTGTAAAAATTAATAAGAATATTATTATTCTCTCAAAATGTTCTACAGACATTGATAAATGTTTGCGAAACAATTACTTATGAAGTAAATCATTTCGCAAGTGTTTTGTTTTGTGATTTGTTGGGTAAAACCCGATTTTTTAAATGCTTCTGAAAAGTGCCGATGCCAATTAATAAAGTAAAGTAAATATATTAGTCGATGTGATAATAGATAGGAATAGATAGGAAATATTCTTTTCTCATGACGTTTCACCAAAATTCCCCTTATCAAATAATATATAAAATAATATAGCTCAATGATTCTGAGTTAAGAAATGATGGAGTAACATTGATTCAATTATAATTTGTTAATGATACTATAAAAATAACAAATATTCGTGGATTGCATAGAAAAAAAATCCAAGAGTTCAGGGCTCAGAAAAATGTATTACAATAATATCAACTATTATCTGTTAATATCTGAATAATCAACAGGCTGTAGATTTCGCCAAAATTGACCATATGTAGAGCTACGTCAATGCTTACAAGTTTTTAAATCACCGTATATTAACCTTAAATGATCATTCGACGTAATATAGTGCAAATGATTTCTTGGGTATTATTATTTTTTACAGAATACATGAAAAATTCACATAGATGCACTTTGATGATAATTTGACCCCAAAATCCCTTAAATTTCCAACTTTTTCCAACAAAATATGTATAGTGCTATGTATGGATCTACAGTGAAGAGGAAAACAGAATTTCAGTATAATTTTTGAAAGATAAAAGTACCAAAATATGAAAAATGTTGATGTATGGGACATTGGGGCAAAACCAGCTCAATAACTACATACAGAAGTGTCTCATGTCTATCAAACATCACTCACTGAATTTCTTGGAAAATTCGCTTTCGAATAAGCCCTTAAACTTATTTGTGAGTCGCTCGTGAGGAAAGTTATCCTATTTTGAATAAAAAAATACATTAAATGAGCTGTATGACCCCTAAATCCCCTATAATTTAATATTTTTATGGAATTATATGATTATTTGTTATTTTCATTATATAATTGGAAAATATCAATTAAATTAACATTAGTACATCATTTCCTTGCTCAGAATCATTGAGTTATATTATTTCATAGGGGAATTTGGGCAAAAAGGTAAGAAAAAAGAGTATCTCCCATCACCAACTATCTATAACCACATCAAGATTCATAACATATGACTGTTCTTGTCTAGTTGTGCTATCGGGTATGGTTTGGAAATGTTTGGTATCGGTGCTATTCAAAAGTTTTTAAAAATCGTTTTTTACTCAATAAATAACCAAATAAAACATTTGTGAAACGATTTATTTCATTAATTTTTGTTCGGCAAACATTTGTCAATATCTGTTCAACACTTTGAGACAATAATATCATCACTTATCTGTAAATATTACTATTTTTTACAGAATACATGAAAATTGCGCATAAAATGCACTTTGATGCCAATTTGACCCCAAAATCCCTTAAATTTCCAACTTTTACCAACAAAATATATTTAGTGCCCTTCTGTGAATCCACAGTGAAGAGATAAACACAATTTTAGAACAATGTCTAAGAGATAAAATGACAAATAGTTTGGAAACTCGCGATATATAGGGCATTAGGGCAAAACGAGCTGAATAACTACATACAGAAGCGTTCCACGTCCACGAAACAGCACTCACTGAATTCTTTGGAAAATTCCCTTTCGAATAAGCTCTTGATCTCTTCTGTAAGTATATCGTGAAGAAAGTTATCAATTTTTTCCACCTTTGAAATCGGATTTCCCCATTGTGCATTGTCTTCTCTTGAACCTCTTCCTATCATGTACTTCGTCTTCGACGTGTTGATGACTAGTCCGATCCGCTTAGCTTCCCTTTTCATTCTGATGTAGGCTTCTTCCATCTTCTCAAAGTTACGTGCCATAATATCTATGTCTTCGGCGAAGCCAAATAGCTTGACGGACTTATTGAAAATTGTACCACTCGTGTTAATCCCTGCTCTTCGTGTTACGTCTTCCAAAGCTGTTGAATAGCAGACACGAAAGACCATCACCTTGCCGTAACCCTCTACGCGTTTCGAAGGGACTCGAGAATGCCCCTGAAACTCGAACTTCGCACATCACCCGATCCATCGTCGCTTTGATCAACCGTGTCAGTTTTTCCGGAAATCCGTGCTCGTGCATTAGCTGCCATAGCTGGTCCCGATCGATTGTATCATATGCGGCTTTGAAGTCGATGAATAAATGATGTGTGGGAACGTTGTAGTAGCGGCATTTCTGCAGTACTTGGTGAATGGCGAACACCTGGTCCATCTAAGACGAATTAAGTACTGTCCATTTAATTCCACCAGTTAATTTTCGTTATCTTTGCAGATACGTATTTCGACCACTCAGTTGAGGTCGAAATACGTATCTGCAAAGATAACGAAAATTAACTGGTGGAATTAAATGGACAGTACTTAATTCGTCTTAGACGGTTTAATACATTCCACTAAAAGAGCTTAATATATTTTCCTGACCTGGTCCATGGTGGAGCGTTCGCCCATAAAACCCGCCAGGTACAGCTCCACGAACTCTCTTGCAATTGGTGCTGGTCGACGGCATAAAATTTGGGAGAGTACCTTGTAGGCGGCGTTCAGCAATGTGATTGCGCTGTAGTTGCTACAATCCAGCTTATCGCCCTTTTTGTAGATCGACACCTATTCATCCACTCCTCCGGCAAAACTTCCTCCTCCCAAATCTTGGTAATGACCCAGTACAGCGCTATAGCCAGTGCCTCACCACCGTGTTTAAATAGCTCTCCTGGTAGTTGGTCAACCCCAGGGGCTTTGTTGTTCTTCAGCCGGCCAATCTCCTCCTGGATTTCCAGGAGATCCAGTGCCGGTAAAATTATGTCCTGCGCGCATTCTCCCAGATCCATCACCATACCGCCATCTTCGTCTGCCACATCGCCATTCATGTGCTGCCGCCACCTTTGGATCACCTCACGCTCGTTCGTAAGAAGGTTCCCGTTTATGTCCTTACACATATCAGGCTGTGGCACGTGGCCCTTACGTGAAAGGGTTCAACTTCTCATAGACTTCTCTGTCTCTTCATGGTCTCGATTTTTCTGCTGGCGCTTTTTCCTCCGGAAAATCGAGTTTTGTCTGTTCCGCGCCCGTTTATATCGTGCTTCGTTGACCCTCGTGCGGTGTTGCAGCAATCTCGCCCATGCTGCATTCTTCTCTTCCACTAACTGCTCTTATTCGCCGTCATACTAGTCGTTTCTCTGTCCCGGGGGCACCGTGCCAAGTGCAGCGGTTGCGGTGCTACAAATGGTGGATCGAATATCTCTCCAGCCATCTTCAAGAGACGCTGCGCCTAGCTGCTCTTCCGTTGGGAGTGCCACTTCCAGTTGCTGTGCGTATCCTTGGGCTAGTCTACCGTCTTGTAGCCGCCCAATGTTAAGCCGCGGCGTCCGACTTCTACGCGTGTTGTATACCGTCGAGAGTTTTGAGCGCAGGCATACTGCAACGAGGTAGTGGTCGGATTCAATATTCGCACTGCGGTATGTGCAGACGTTCGTGATGTCGGAGAAGAATTTACCGTCGATTAGAACGTGGTCAATTTGGTTTTCCGTTTTTTTGGTTAGGTGATCTCAATGTGGTCTTGTGGATATTTTTGCGGAGGAGGAAGATGGCCACTTTAGGCCCCACTGAAACCTGTTCGAAACGACCGTTACGTCCAGTTTACGGTCTCAACTACTTGGATAACATGCTTCTGGGTTTTTTCTTAATGAGTTTGTGGTCACTAAAAGCCATTCAGGAACCTGTTCCAAGATGACCGTTCCGGTTGATATCCAATATCCATCCTATGGTTTCAACTGCATGGAAAACATGTTTCCGGAACTAATTATGCTACGTTTCGGCTATGCAGTCTCAGTAATCAAACGACAATTTTGATTTTATCCCAACGTTTCGACCACTTTTCAGGTCTTCTTCAGGGGAAAGGAATTGACTCGCCTCCTCTTTTGTAATGCTGAATTTCAACGTCAGCCAACAAAACCTTCGTTCTAGACAATTCTTTTTCCTCCTCGGTGCCCGAACGAATTACGGGCACAACGAACCATGTTTGAGCATGTGCAGAATTTCCAATCGTTGCTCAAATGAATTCAATTTTTACTTGAGTCGTAACACTCTTCGGAAAAGGTTTTTCCTCACCCTGTCACACTTTAATAAAGGTTAGTTTAAACTGTTGATACTAGATCTAGACTAAGTTAATTATTGTAAATAGTTGTAAGAAATAATTGTATTGTGTATCATTTGGAGTGAAATTGTATTCTGTTGGTACGAAAAGACTAAGAGGCTTTGCGCCCATTTGAGAGAGAACAAAAAGAGTTCAACTCAAACGGGCTTTTCCCTTTTCCTAAAAAATAAACAAAAAAAAATAAACAAAAGTCGGTGTTGTCGTTTTTTGTTTGGTTTTGGTTGAACATAAAATTGTAAGTACCAAGCTTGTGGTGTACATCAATATTAATGTCCGTAGGGCTCCAAATTAAATTTGCTATTTTTGTTTTGTACAAGGATGTTTTCGATCATTTAGTAATCTGCGTTCGATCATTTAGTAGTTTGTCAATAACACATTCCAGAGGCTAGATTTCAAAATGTGTAGTATGGTGGACTTCTAATTCAAAGGTTCATCTACAACTCTGCCTAACAGTTCGATGTTTGAATTTTACTGATAATAGAACTATAGAGCTAGTAGCAGTAGCTTATACTGAATGATTGGAATTTTGTTATCATTTAGTATAAGTTACTGCAACTAGCACTGTAACTCCTTCAATGGTGGAATTTAAACATCGATATATTAGGCAGATATATAGAAAAACCTTCGCACCAGAAGTCCACCATACAACACATTTTGGAATTCAGCCTCTGGAATGAGACAAACTACTAAATGATCGAACGCAGATTACTAAATGACCGATAACATCCTTGGTTTTGTAGGTACCGTATAGTGTTAGCACTTTAACTGTGAAATTGAAAATGTGGGATTATAGCTTTTCATGGCATAATCGTTTCCGGAACAATTCCAAGAATTTTAATACCCATATTGCCAGGGTTTCTTCAGAATAAATTTGCGGCCACTATAGGGCCCACCCCAAATAACATTTTAAGTTTTATTACGCTCTTGAAGACCATAATTTACTCCTTAAGAGTGTTATAAAACCAGCATAAAACCAAAATGTTACTAGGAACGTGAACCTATTCCGGAATGTCAGAGACCAAATGATTATTAGATTTTCATTTTGATACCACCTAAACCTAAATTTTGCCGAGTTTGAAGATGTAACGGAGTTTCAATTTCCTGTTTTAACCTGATGATTAATTAATTAACGTGATGATTAATTTAAAAAAAAAATAACTTGAAAACGAAAAAAATACCCGGGTACCCTGTCGGTAACATAACGGTTAAAAAGTTAATGTCCGATCGGTAATCAGTGAGCAAATCAAAAACAGTTGGTTTAATTAAAGTCAGGAAAAGAAAAAGTGTCGGCCAGTTGAAATCAAAAACCCAGTGAATAAAACCTGAAAATAAAAATAAAATAGGAAACAATTATTGGGAACAACTTCAAAAATAATTACATCCAGATCTGGTGAATCTACCAATTCTATTCGGATTTACCTCGGACGGCACATCAGGATGTTCCGCTGCTCCAGTAACGTAGATCGTAAGTAGTACACGTAAAGGAATAAAGTAAAGACGAATCATTGATTGATTATACTTGAGTAGCAGTTGGCGACAAATCTCGCTGAACAGAAAATGGGGTAGTTAAACCAAGTTAAACTGTACTTAAACACCTAAACCAAAAACAAACAAGAAACAATTGCGCATAGGAAGCAAACCAGCGCATTTGTGATTAATTTGAATTAGAAATATGATGTTGTCGAATGAAATCAATAATAATAAATTATAGTTCAGCTCTGCTGAAAACCAATCAGGTGCTACGGAAAATTTAATTTCCCTGTCGGGAACAGGTATGTATTTACAATATTGTGGAAAGTGGTCTACAAGCTAATCGAACATTTTTAACTCAGATCGGCCTTGTCGGGAAAAGCATAACATTATCAAGCTTAAGTTGATGGGTTTAATTCCCGTTCAGGGCGAGAGAAACTTTCATGACTTTTCTGGGTATAGAATATCAACACAGTGAATAGTTTTGAATATTCAACGTGATGTAAGGTGTCAGCAAATCTTAACAAACGAACAAACATTCGATATTCAGTAAGGTAAATTTGATTGTATTTTACAAGCAAGCACAGTTTAAATTATTTCGATTCAAACGAACAGTTGGATCGATTGAATATTACGTATATTTGCATATCCCAAATATGTGCATGAAAAAACATTTAAAATCTCAACATATTTGTTTATATTCATGCATGAAAGCTCTCGATAAATAACTGTGGAAATACATTTAAAAACATTTTAAAAGTTGGGAGTCGGCTGTAAGCTAATTGCCATCACTAATCGTCTAATCACAAAAAAAGTCTAATAGAAGAAAAAGAAAAACTCACATCGGAAAAGGAATGATAACATCGATAAACACACCCAGATTTAAATGTGCCGTGTTGTGGTTCATCATGTGCTTTTTCTGAGCTATTCATTGATATTTAAAAAGCAGTGAAAGTACGGGTAAACCGAGAAATTAATGAATTTCAACCGCGTAAAAACTTGGGTGTAGTTTACTGGGGGCCTTCCTTAGCCGTGCCTGAATACAAAGCAAGGCCATGTCCAAGGTGGCTGGGTTCGATTCCCGGTCCGGTCTAGGAAACTTTCGGGTTGCAAATTTTCTCGACTTCTCTGGGCATAAATAAATCATCGTGTTAGCTTCATGATATACGAATGCAAAAATAGTAACATGGCTTAGAAACATCGCCGTTAACAACTGTGAAAGTACTTAATAAACACTGCGAGGCGGCTATGTCCCAGTTGGGGATAGAATGCCAAAATGTAGATGAAGAAGAAGATACCCAACAATACAAATAAATTATTACACATCTGACTACCAATTCTTTGAACATGTATACAGGATAGAAAGCATACCTTTCTAATATTGATGAAGTGAGTAACAAACTGTTTCCAAAAATTATCTAAAGTTAGTGCTACCCTTGATTCTTACTTGTTACGGTCATTGTATTTGACCACGTGAGTTCAAATATCTCATCAAACTGTTTTTTCACTTCACTCTTCATCCTACTACCTTTAACTACAGAAGCTTTACAACCAAACGTACGCATGAAAGTCGAGAGCAGCTGGAAGAGTGAATTTTTCGAATCTCGTATCTATTCTGCCAACACGCTTTTAGCTCATTCGTTGAAAGAAATACCTTTTCTTCTTCGAACCAGTCCCAGATGGATATCCCTTTCAATATGCCAGCGATACCAACTGTGTAACCGACTTCAGGTGCTATTTGCTCCAGTTTTGAAGCAACAAAATTCAAAAGATCGTTCGAAACACATTAGAGTGTTTCGGTCGGTCTTTTGATGCACTTCGCATACACTTAGTTTAGTTTGTTGGAACGGTGAACGAAATGGCTTATAGCTGGACCATGCAGACACCAATCTGAAGACATAATCCAATTAATTTGCACTGCTTTTGGATGGTTCTGGTGGGAAAACTTAGCTGTTGATGCTATCCAATTAGTCAGAACGAAGTGTATATACGCTTTGGTTACGTTAAAAAAAAGAGAGTGTCGTAATGGTGTTCTTGTAAGCTGTAAATAAGGAAGAAAAGATTTGATAGAGGATGACTTTTCCGTCAAACCTAATACTTTGCCATGTTTTTTTCTTTAATACATTCAAAGTTTTTGATTTTTGCCTCCTCCATCCATACACTGATGATGCGATAAAAAACCATGTTAATCGAAGTAGGGGGAGATCCCCCAACGCCGGACACCTCCCAATATCGGGCAGTTCTCAAAATGACACTTGCAGATGTTCCTCCACCAAACTATGTAGTACTAAGGAAACCTAATGGAAAGTCCTTTACCTGCATGGGATATCAAATCCTCATGTTGTACATTTTGTACACAATTTGAAATTGAACAATAATTATGAAATGTTTCATGTTTCGCCTTACTTTAGAAGGTTTGAGTCAATAATATTAAAAACAATCAAGTGCATTCTGATTTTGAGATTTTTTTTGTTGCTGTGGTCTTTGCCGATTGTTGCGTTCCGTCCCTCGAGCGCACTCGGACGATGATCAGCCGCCCCTGACATGGCGAACAGACGCTCGATCAGATTCGCACCCCGGAGGAGTTGGTTACCCGACCTTCCCTAAGGCTGCTCGTATCCCGGTCTGCACCACGTGAAGGCGTGTAAGGAGTGGCTGGGTAAGATGTTAAGCACCGCGAGATGGAGTCTATTTTATTCCTGCAAGTACGCGAAGTACCAACGTTACGCTTTACCCAGCACTTGCCATTCCTTTGCTTTATGAGCTTCGCTTAAATAAATTTCATATCTGCAATAGTGCTGTCCAATGAGCAGCTCGAAGTAGCTCGAAGTTGTTCCTGTCACGCTCATGCCCGTTTGTTGACAAAAAAGAACGAGCAGGACGGGAACAACTTCGAGCTACTTCGAGCTGCTCATTGGACAGCATTAATGTTGACAACAATTTTCCACTGTGACTTGAATCTGTTTTCCAATTTAACCTGCGGCCAACCACCACACTCGCTCTGTGGTAGGTAGAACGTAGAGGTAGAGGTAGAACGAGATTGAATTATTTAGCCATAAACAAGATTAAAAATCATAACGCTGCCAATGTCGATTGCAATCACTCTTCCGGGCAGTTTTCGTTTCCCGTGCGCTTTAGATTATCCCATGAAATCCAAATGAAGTTTTGATTCAACACAATGGCACCGTTGGCTGGCAAGTGCACTACACAATAAAAATAATCAAAAGCAGAACAGATCGTAACGAAGTAAAAGTCAATAAATTTTCAAGCTGACTACTGTAGTGCCAAACGACAGTTAAGCTTACCTTTCCAGTGGGGAAACCCGTTCTGAACACACCAAGAGGATAAATTGTAACGAAGTAATAATCGGCCTGGCAGGCTGACAGGCCTGTCTTGGTACAGTGATCACCACGTCACAATCCAAGCCGTTCCTGGGTGGACGTTAGGCAGAATAACAGCGATTTCAACAATGTTTGTTCTCTCATATGGCCCTCTGCTAATCTTCAGTTTCTATTCATTTCACACTTGCCGCTCGCTTGCGGTGTCAATCGAATCTGTATCTTCATTACTTTCATCTACTCCCTTTCGCTTTGAGTAGTATAATTATCACCGAAAAAAGCCAATAAATTAATTTCGATAAAGTCACGCGGTGATCAAAGCTTTCCTAATTACGAAGTAATAATGACAGCTAACGTTTGAATAGATTAACATTGATTCTCACATGATCTATCACTTGATAAAATATATATTCATGGCAAAGCTCACACGTCTAGTTTTCACTTAATATTAAGAAGGCTAACCCGATCAAGAATGCATAACAAAATTATAACAAGGGGAGTTATTTATTTCAGAAAAATAATGTAACAAAATGTGTTATAAAATTGGCTGGTTAGTTGTTAAAATAACAAAAATTATATCAAAATTCCCTCTAGCCGTAACATAATTATATCAGAGGTTGTTACCTCCATTTCAACATTATAACAACCGTTGATATGATTATGAGGTACAAAAATCTACTTTCATGGTAATTGCCTACATTACGTATAAAAATGTGGAACGCTACAACGCCGGAGATCCATCCATAATGTAGGCAATTAACTTTGTACTAGCTATTAACATCGAACATTGATTCAAGTTATACTGGAGGTGATTACTTCCGCTTTTTTCCAATATCAAAAAATGTAGGCAATTATTTTGTGTAAATATACATAACTAATGTTGTTATAATTTTGATATGAAATAAAACTGGCCGAAGACACATTTTTATCGAATTATCTAATTATAACACACGTTGTTTTAAATAACAACCATTGATAGAATTGAGTTATGATTTTGTTATGTATTCCTGATCGGGAAGGCGTCTTCAGTAGCCTTGCTAGTAAAGGCGTAGGATTGTCAATCCGGAGATGGCGAGTTCGATTATCAATTCGGTCTAGGATGTTTTCGGATTGGAAACTTTCTCGACACCCTGGGCATAATGTATCCATTGTACTTGCCACACAAGATACATACTCATCCAATGGAGGGTATGTAAAAGCTTTCAATTAATAACTGAGGAAATGCTAAAATAATACTAAGTTAAAAAGCATGCCAAGTTCCAGTTGGAATGTAGAGCCATTGAAGAAGAAGATTAAGAATAGTACAAGAGATTACGCAAATGAAATCATGGCTATTCATACATTTTAACTATCTCAATTGCTGTATTTGTTAATTCCATGTTCGCATGAATTTGGAGATACCTATTGTTACCTCGCTAAGTAGTACTAAAGATTTTGAAAAATCTGCCATAAATAACAGTTCTGTAACTAAGTAATAAGCATTCTATATCACTCTCCCAGATTTAAGCCCACTGCAAAATAAAAAAAAACGTTGGGTTTCGTGTGGATTTTCCATGAATCGGATTTGATTTGTGCAAGGTAACGTTAAAAAAAGTGAGTCTACTTCGGCCAACGGTCCTCCACAAATCCCGATCGGGTCTAGCATCAGCAGTCGGTGTCGGTTGTACAACAATGCATCATGTGCTGCTTTTTTGCTTCTATTTTGTCGTTTGCCTTCCGGGTGGTGCCTGTTGACGCCACAATTTCCCATCCAAACCAGCGCCAGCAGCACCCTTCTGCGCCTAGCTTCAAGGTGTTCCTTCAAACTGAATTTTTTTTCACGGCTGTAATGGTTATTGAACAATAAAATTTATGTGTAGTGTGTATTCCCAATTGTTACGGTCAAAGTTTAACATATAGGTCAAGAGGTCAGTCAAATCAGCCATATAGAAAAGTATATGACGCCTTTTTGCAGTAGCTTCAGAGATCGGAGGAGCACTGTGTCACTCGTAAGTGCCGACACGAGGATAGAAAAATTGATCACTTTGTGGAACTAACGTCCGTAAAAACGCCACCACCACCCACGGTTTGGGCAATATATTAGCCGGAATTGGCGACGAAGCTCACTGCGGCTACACCGACAGACTGGGTCCATTGTGGTTTCGATGCGAAACCGAGACGCCGAAGTATCTATCAAATATTCTATTGCTAGGTTGTTGCGAGGGTGAATCTTGGTGCTATATTTTAATCTGGCCGCTTGAATAGAGCCTACCGCGGACGACAAAAGCTGTGGCTTGTTTTACGACGAAGTGGATACCGGCGAGAATTGTGGACGGAAAATTGGTAAAGCTAACGAAGTTTTGCCGACCGTTGTATTTTACGCTTTGTGGAATGGGGATCTAGAAATTGATGCTTCTGTATTTATGGATGAGAAATATTTACGATATCTTAATCTGGAGATTTGTTCGATCACGTTAACAGCTATTTCTAACCTTTGCTACCGAAAGGAAACTAAGTAATGAACTATTTATCAATGACTAGAATTTCGCTTAATCAGGAATTATTGGGTTAGAACTACTGCTGTAATCAATTCTTGGTTGTCAATGTCTATTTGTCGGTGTATCTTCTGTAATGCAGCATTTGTGGAAAAATCACAGTGAGGAATGACGTAAAGATCGCATGTGTTGATTTATTCCGCGAAAAAGGTTGAAAGAGCCTTTTCGGCAGAACTCACTAACCATAAAAATTGTATTGAGCTTGACAAATAGCTAGCACAGTGCACTGTTTTATATTTATTCTCATATTTTTATTTTATCTTAATATTTTCAACATTATCTTTTGCAATATTATTTTAATGCTTAGCTCAACTTAGACTGACTGTACATTAGAGTGATTCAAATTTTGACTTTTTTGCTCCCCTAAGCTTAAACGATGACATTTGCTATTTAAATAATCTTCCTAAATTTTTAGCTAATTTGGATGTAATTTAACTGAGCACAAGCAGTTTGTAGCTTGTATGAAAATTACTATGAAAATAGTAACTTTTGTGAAAACCCATTCCGCATCACTGTCCATTAAGCTCTAAAAATGTATGAATGCATTAGCAACATAGGGAAATTTAAAAGGGAAAATATCGTCGTTGTTGCTAATCGATTTGATGCTGATAAAAAAAGTTATTAGGAACATACTGAATTGAAGGAAATTCAATTTAACACATAAAAGAATAACATCAATATCAATAATGAGCATTTCTGTTTTCTTTATAATTTTGCTCACAAAAGTCAGATCGCTTCGCAACAACAACTGACTTTCAGCTTAGGATCTATTCTGTGATGGCGATGCGTTAAATATATTGAAATTAATTATAGGCTGCTTCACGGAACGATCCTTTAAGTAAGTGGCAATTCTCATAGTAATTTTCATGTAACCTTTAAATGGCACGTGCACAATCAAATTATATCCAAATCAGCTAAAAATTTGGGAGGACTATTAAAAAAGCAAAAACAATCGTTTAAGCACAAGGGAGCGAAAAGTCAAAATTTGAATCACTCTACTGTACATGTCAATGGATGCAACTCCTTGAATGATCAGGACTGGTGTAAATTGCACTACGATTCAAGTGAAGAGGTGGGATTTACCACCTATGCTCGAAGTACTCGTTTTAGCAGTCAAAAATATAGATCAATAACGGCGCCGGCCAAATTCTCGCGGACAGTTTTTAAAAGAGGGGAGTTAGTACACTGCCAAAAATATCTATATAAGATATATGTGTAGTCGTTTTAAATTTTTGCAATAGCTCCACCCTAATATAATCGATATACATAGAACCACACATAAATTAAATAATTGCTAATTCGAGACCACACATAAAATTTATTTGGATATATATTTTATTAGTAGTTCGCGTGGAGAATGATTATGTGTGCGCTGATATACATCATAAGTTAAATCTATGGATTTTTGCCAATAAATATGTGTGGATTTATAGTAGTGTAGGTTTTCTCTATTTTCAGTTGAAAGCTTTTCCAGGCCCGCCATTGAATGAGTATTTATTTTGTGTGGCAATTACAATGGATACACTATTTCCAGGGAATCGAGAATGTTACCCGAAAACATCCCAGACCACCATCGAACTCTATATCTTCGGATTGGCAATCTTACGTCTTTGCTCGCAAAGCTAACTGGAGACCCCAGTACGAAATAGCAAAACAATATTCATGCATTGAAGGCTTCACTCAAGTCCCAAGTTATGCAGGAGGTAGCGATAAAAAGGATCCTTTAAATACGGGTGGTCCACCGATGAACGGTAGAGATGGTATGTCGGAGGAGGTGCCCGCAGAGTGAAAAATGGACAGGGTCACTCTGACTAAGGTCATATAAAACGTGCAGATCGTCCATGTGGAGAGGGGAGAGCACCCAAAAATTGACGTGATCACGGACATTGTAATTATGTCGTTTATGGGAGGCCATAAGTAACCTAAGCTGCATCTTCTAAAGGACTAGGCAAGCCACGGGACAAATGCAAGTCCAAAATCGTCAAAGCTGACGAAAAGAGCGACACGGATGTCCTGAAGACTATGAGAGGAGAGCGAAAATTCTCCGGTCTGAGATACGATGGCAACTGCATTCGTAATACGTAGAAGGGCAAGATTATGCTCGTCCTGAAGCAGGATAATTTGCAGAAAACGCACTGACGCATTGAACTATCGGCATAGAGTCTGGGATCATGAATCCGCAATTCGGTTATGAAAGTACCTCCTCCATTCCACGTTCCTCCGATGGATGCCAAGAAGCTGCTGGATAGAGCCAAGTTGAAGGTAGGATGGCGGTATGTTCTGTAAGCATTCACTAACAACTTCACGTTTGCCACAAGTGCTTCGGCTTCGGTCGTAAGTGATATACTTGCAAGAAACTGACCATAGTAAGCTCTGATGGAGGTGAAGTGACGAAGACCACAAATCTCACACCTGTCAGGCCGCCCTGAGGCGCTTATTCTACGTCGATGGGGTAGACAACAAATACTCCACTGGTAGACTGGCCTGTCCAGCCTTTAGAAGAGCCCGAGCATGCAGGTAACGAACTTTAAATCATTGTGCGGCAGCCCAATAACTTCTGCAGCAGCTGGTCTTTGAATGAAGGACCGTGGTCTTGCGTTCTCCGATCCGTATCACAACCCTGTAGGAAATGGCAGTTGGATTGCAGATAAGTTCAACATGGCAACAATATTGACTTGCGGTCGGTACTCTATCCATAAGATTCTCTCGTCCTCTGATGACATTTACTTTCTCATAGCGAAAGTCAATGGAGTATATTCATGCAACTTGTATGCTCCTTCGAGGTGGACATTTGAACCGTATAGCAGTTTTTCAAACCAGTGATGGTCATAGCGGGAAAGTTTAATGCTTGGGCAGTTGACGTTGGGGTATCTTGCTAGAAGTGTTAGCAAGCTCATGTACCGAGTGTACATCGAAGTAACGTTGTGCAGCACTGGATAGATGGCTTATTCAAGATGAAGGGCTGGTGAGGGATATACGTCTAGCAATCATCAAGATGTTCGCTTCTATATTGACTATATTCCTAGCGGAACAACAAGGTAGATGAGAACTGTCAGCCAGGGATGAGGAACATTGTTGTAATTCAACAATTTGTAGAGTGTAGAATAAAATGAATTAGAATCCATCTCCTATTCATTTGAGAACCACTGATAAGAACGAAGTTTGCAATATTTAGGCTGACCATACGTACCGTATTTAACGGGACAGTCCCGTTTTTTAGACCTTTTTGTGCTGTCCCGTCGTAATCTGAAAATTCCTCAATTTGTCCCGTTTTTTCATTGATTCTGCATTGATCATACATAGAAAGTTTTTTGTGTCCCTATTAGAGAAATATACAGCTCTCGGCTAGCTCATCCTTAAAAAAGAAAGTGGACGAAACCCAGAAAAAAGTTTGAGATGAGAATGCTATCTATGCCGTTTTGTATTTTCCAGTGATCGACTTTTCTTAACGTTTTTAACAGTTAATGACAACAGTTTCTCCGGGAGATTTTTAACACTACAATGATATTTTCTGCTTATTCCGGAGTTTAATGCCTTGACCAATTTCATCAGTGGATTAAACGAAGTTAGTAATCTGGTAGACAAGTATGTATTTCCTTAAAATCAGGTCACGCCTCAACGTGAAGCGCAGGGACAGACATTCTAATTTTCAGGTTAAGTTTATTTGACGTTATTCTGTTTGTAAATCTTCCGAAGTAGGTACTAGGGTAATTGATCCGATAGTCGTGGGTGTTCCTATAGTCGCGGTAGTGTAGTTTTTAACAAATACTAGCGGAAAATACCCAGCTTTGCCCAGGTGTTGCAAATGTCACAATGAACTTATTTGCAGCACCGCACTCTAGATCAATGTCCGTGCGTTTGTTTTGTTTTCCTCAACAGCTGACCCAACATTGTATTCTAATGATTTTTTACATTTCCCCGTTAAATTCACCAACTTTTTGTATATACAAACCTTGCGGATTTCAAAACGAATCGATTAGGGAAAAAATCTTGTAAATCGGTCAACCCGTTCGCGAGTTAAATCGTCAGAAAGGCATTGGCGTAAATAAGGGGGGCCAGGGGGGGCCTGGCCCTCCCCAGACCCACTTGTGGCCCCCTCCAGAAAATTTTAAAATCGGATCCCAAAATACTAAATTTTTATGTACCACATGTTCCTCATTCCGCCTTGCATCATATGCTTCTTTGATAAATCTTTCGGCAAAGTATCAAACTTGGCGTTGCAAAATGCCATGTCCAAATAATATGAATTTTTCAGAATTTTAATGCCAATCACTTCCATTGCCATTAATTAATTAAGTGTTTGGAATGCGTTTAAAAAGTTAAAAAAAAACAAGATGGTTTAAAAAATATATATTCCTGTTCGACCAGAATTAAAAAAAAAATAAATGTGACTGTTGACGTATATTATTGATCCCATACTTGTATGCTCTCAAATCTAGTCAATGTGAGTTCAAATGATAATTCTGTAAGCTTTTCGAAAATAGAAATTGGATATTATTCAAGTATACCGCAAAACAGTTGATCTAATTATTTTTAGTAGAATGCCCTTACAAGTCCAGATGAATAGTTTTCACTGTTTAACAAAATTCGGTCTCTTGTAACTTAACAGATACTTTTCTAGTCTTATTGTTGAGATCGGAGAAAAGTTCTTTCATGGACCGAATGAGTAGTACCAAACTTATACAACAATAAAAAATAAAATTACTCTAATTAAAAAAAAAATAGTTGAATGATTCCAATATTTCTCGTGGCAAAAATTATAAGCGAAAAACTGCATTAATCGATTTCTGCTCTTCGATGTTTTCTTTTTATTAATGTGGCAAATTGCGGTAATTTTCCAAAGATTTTATTGTATGTTGTGATAAAGGTTGATTGCATCTTGCACCGGTTGTAGCTTTTGAAACAATTGAGTAATTAGCAAAATATAAAGTCTATTAGGGGAAATCGATAAATACTGTTACGCCAATATTTTTCTAAGCGCGAGTTTTGTTCATTTTAGGGTCTTTTCGAATTACTAACTAACTAACTCACAAAACTTACAAGAATTTTTCACAGTAAATATATTGTAGTTCCGATTGAAAGCCGAAGTGAGCTCGGACGACAGCCGTATTTTCGCCCCCAGTATCAAGTTCATTAACGAAATCTCAAAATACGGTTTTGAAGTGTTTTTCATTCCATTCTTAAATAACATTTTTTCAAAATCCAATCCTTTTCAAAAATCCCAAAAATGAGGAATTTTCCTATAGGCCTATAGGTTCAATCTCACCGCTGCCGCTAACTTGCGGTTTGCGGCGACCGTCTCACAGTTTTTTTTTATATGGAGTGTGAGAAAATAACCGACTTCCTCCTTTCCCTTGCCTTCAAAGTACTTTTAAAAATCGGAATATCATACAATTATCATTAAGTTGGGACTTTCATCCCGACCCTTTTATTTAAACGTTTTCGAAGCATTCAGCATATCATACAAACGTAAATAAAGAGATCCAAAAATTGCAAAGCTTATTAAGAAAACCTTGTGCATAATTTATTAATGAAAATGCGATTAACATGGTTATACAACAAAGCCACGCATCGTCCATTTTGGTAGCCACGTGCTTTTTACGGTAATTTTTCAAGAGCAAGAGCTGAGAGAGCCATGAAGCGCATAAGGGCGAAACACTGGTAGATCATTTGCTTACTTATGCTGAACAATCCAATTTAATGTTAATACTGTACACACATTGTAACATCAGATTTGGGTTTTTGGAGATGGGAATAGGAAAGCATGTGGTAAATTAAAGGACATCGCGATTCAGAATCCCCACCACACATTTATCTATAATTAGTTCAATGAATATGAAAAATAGTGAATGTTAACAACAAGAAAAATTAGCGGCAAAGGCATAAACAACTCTTGGCAACCCGTGCAAGCAGTGCTCTCTATCGCCCAAGAATATTATCTCTCACCAGCTGGGGCCATGGCCCCCCTAGACCGGGACTCTAGTTACGCCTATGCAGAAAGGAAAACTAAACTCATTTTTATTATATAGAAGATACGCAAATGACGCAGCAACCCACATTGTTTATCAATTAGTTGACCTGTCATTAAGTGAAAGAGTTGAAAACTGTTTTGGATTTACTAAAAAATCGGTAAAAAAATCACTGAAATACTGTAATTTATTCTCTGCCTTGTACCTTGTTGCGGTAGTGTTCCCATAGTTGCGAGTCCCGTATGAAAACAATGGGATTCGCAACTATAGGAGAGCGAATTAGAAAATATCGCAACTATTGGAGCATTGCACCAATAATTGGAGGATTAATTTTAGGTAATAATGACAGGAGCTGCTGCCATCGGAATACTTTCTACTAAAAATATAAAAGAGGAGCTTTCGAATGCACAATTTAGGTAAGCGAAAT
This sequence comes from Armigeres subalbatus, assembly GCF_024139115.2. Classification (NCBI taxonomy): domain Eukaryota; kingdom Metazoa; phylum Arthropoda; class Insecta; order Diptera; family Culicidae; genus Armigeres; species Armigeres subalbatus. The sequence goes on along the minus strand of NC_085140.1, from coordinate 244,762,320 downwards.
AAATTATAGCTTATATGCATGCGAACAAACAGTGGTGGAACGTGCTTAGTTCCTCCACTATTGGGTTATTTACCCTATTGTTCAATAATTTGTTTCTTTTCGAATCATGCAAAGTCTTTCTGAATAATTCTGATTATTTCGAAATCATCCACTGTAAAAAAAACGAAGGCATGAAAAATATAATTTATAATAAATCAACTGAACAAAATCGAGTTTAAGGCAGTTTCAAACCTAGGGAAAATTTGGTCGAATTATGGGCTAGATCTAAGGTCTCCACGTACTTTAAGGCTAGTCCACACATCAGGAACTTGTCTGCAAATTTTGCTTGCGTGTGTGTGGACGAGATTTATGGGATTCCGTTATGAAAAATTAGAAATTCGGCTCGATTTGAAATATAATCCGGCGGAAATCTCCGAGAATCCGAGCTATGAATCAGCCTATAAATTGGCCAGGATTTTTTATCTTTCCGCGACGAAATTGCATGAGTCCTGCTTTTTTGGGAGCACATGGGAACAAAATCAATTGACAAGATTCCTGAAGTGTGAGGCTACTTTTAGCGTCATTGAAAATCAATTTCGATCAAAAAGGACTGTGAATTGATTAGATTGGTCTTGGACTATTGTTTGTTATTTTCAAATGTTTAGAATTGTTTAGATATTTGTCAATAACAAAATTTTAATGCATGTCTAAGAGTAGCTTAAAAATTACCAAATATTTTTTTTTTGCCTTTCTCGTATACAAAGTATACGTAAAGGCTATATGTCCGCTCCAAAAACAAACTTTTTATAGAAGGCTCGAAAACCCATAGTGTTATATACCAATCAACTCAGCTCGACGAATTAAGGTGATGTCTGTGTGTGTGCGCGTGTGGGTGTGTGTGTGTGCGCATCAAAAAAGCACAAAGTCTAGCTCACTTTTTTTGTACTTATCCTTGACCGATTTCTTCGCAACAGGTTGCATTTGACGCAGTATTCTGTCCCATTGTTTCCTATTGAAAATTGGCCGGATCGAACAATGGGCTTGGAAGTTATGGCCAAAATACTTTTTCTCATAAAAAAGCGCGTAAAAAAGTCTAGCTCACTTTTAATGCACTTACCCTAAACCGATTTCCTCGCAACAGGTTGCATTCGACGCAGAATCTTGTTTCATTATTTCCTATTGAAAATTGGCCGGATCGGACGATGGGATCAGGAATAATGCCCAAAATCTTGCCCAAAATACTATATTTTTACCGCACGAGAAAGGCATCATCACCGCCAGGTGGATTAATCTGGGTTTTATATTGAGAGATGCGTAATTTTCTATTCCTTCGTGTTTTTGCCTGATTCCCGTTTTGCAATCGCGTTTGTCCCGTTTTTTCACCGAAATGATCTGGTCAGCCTAGCAATATTTGATTGTTAGCTAATTATTGCGTTAGCAGCTCTATCGTCAGATCCCTTTGATCTTTTCTTTGAACTTTTTCGGTATCTATAGAGTCTAGACCGGTCGCCCTCGTTCTGTGCGATCAAGTTCTGAAGTCGTATATCGTGCTTTGCCTTGGTTCAATAAATTGATAGTTTAATTGACTCCTAAATTCGTTCCCATGTCAAAGTGAATATTTCCGAAAGTAAGCTCGTGATTCGATACCCTGACGTAACAAACATGTTGGGGTCATATTGATAGAGGTCTCTGCAGTCTTTGCACGGTGTTGCCTTGGTGCTTTTCTACTTCGTTGTGAGTAAGCAACAGGAGCCGTTGCTTGCGGTCGACGGCTGATGGAGGTTGCCACCCAGAAAGGCGTGTTTTAATTGCCTTGTGCAATAGCATAAGTAAGAGCCTTTGCGGTAGACCCCCTCTAAAGTATTGCTTAATTGTGAGCCAGAGGAATCTGGACTACTGTAAAGGGTTTTCGTTTTAATGGGACGGGTAGGATCAGTTAAGACTTCCCATCCCAACACCACCCGCACCAGAGCCTTCTCAGGTGTCTGTTTACAGATTTCCGTTTACCTGTCCTAAAAACATGCATACATAAACACAAGCTACGCCACGTTCAACGTTAAATACCTGGATGCGCAGCTAAATAATGAACCTTGAACCATTATCCCAAATCTGTTTATCACCATTCCTTAAACAAAACTTTGAGCAGCTCCGAGTATTTAGATCTATGTTAACTGTTAATGATAATATGATATCAACTGTAAAATATCATACCAAAGAACAGCTATCAAACAGCTTGGCTTTATTCTAAAGATGGATTGACTGATCCCCTCTGCCTTAAAGCTTTGTACTGCGCATTGGTACGATCAATTTTGGAATCAGCAGTGATGGTCTGGTGTCCTCATGCTAGGAGCTGGATCGAACAAATCGAGGCAGTTCAACGAAAATTCGTTCGCATAGCGAACGAAATTGGAGAGTAGTCTTCATTGCAAACATACTGACCGGCGGAATCGATGCCCCTGCTATTCTAGCTGAATTGTATATTTATGTTCCAGAACGACCCCTACGACGCAGAAATTTTCTGTATCTCGCTCCTCGTAATAGCCGTTATGGTCAACATGATAATTATGGCTTTATGGTTTATGGCTTCACGCTTCAACGATGCATTTAGGTTTTTCGAGTTTGATGAGGGAGCTTCTATATTTGCTAACCAATTAAGGCTGAGAATGTGAAGTCGCGCGGAAAACAATAGATGCTGTAGAATATAAATGTAGATTTTATTTTTTATAGTAATTGACTGTTTTGTAAATTTCTGGTTTTGTAGACATGTGTCAATAATTGTTAGTAAACTTCGTTAAGACTATAAGTCAGATGGAGGTAACAATAAAATAAATAAATAAAATAAAATAAAGAAATGCGGCTCCGCAAAGTGTCATATACGTCTGAGCCTGACAAGTAATCGAACTAGTAAAAAAATGGTAACCATACTACAGAAAACACAGAAAATATACAAACCATGTTGAAGCATCGCACGGAACATCGCAAGCAATTTCTCACCAAGCCTTGCATCAATCTTTAAGGCAACACAACTTATTCAAGCATCTCACAAACACCGTGCATTGTGTTTATTTTCAGCCATAATTTATTGTCACAGCTATAGTTTTTTCAACTAAATTACGTCCACAAGGCAGAAATACTCCAACCATCCGTTGAGAAGATATCTGCTTTGTAGGCACGCTAAAACGGTTCTAAATAGTTTTTACATTTACACAAGATGTGTGTTGCATTTGTAGTTCTCAACCTCTTAAATCGACTGGTTACTGGTGTCTGTTGTTTGATTGGGAATATTCTGCGATTATTTGGTCACAAAGTATGAAGGGGATCATCGCGTTGAAGTCACTTTCATGTTTGCATGATTGGATGTTCAAAAAGGTTGAAATACTAAGTTATTACGATATCTGAATGTCCCCGTGAATGTTTTTCAGGCAAAATGGGCCTCTTATACTATGTTCGCACTAGGGCCTTGTAACATGTTATTCGGCTATCTTGGTGAGCTTTCTTTTGTCGATAATTTGAATAACGTGTTATTCAGGCCGTAATGCGAACATAGTATTAGAGGCAACGATATAGGTAGGGATTGTGGAAACTGTTCAGCAACATATAAGCATAAAAGCATATGGAGACGCATGGTACCATCTGTGCAATGATTCATCTTGTGACTAAACTTTTTACGCAAATTTCATCTCAACCGTTTTATTAAATACATGAACAAGTGTGCAAGCATTTATATGGAACTTGTATTTTGGGAAACTTGAACCTATTTGCATGTTGGAATCTACATGTTCTTGGGTAACGTGTCCAATACTGCGATCAAGAAATCATCTTCTTCTAAGGCGTCTCCTAAGCAATTTTCACAATTGGAGTACTGATGTTGTCATTTAAATGTTGCCATTTAAAATTAAGAAGATTTCGATTTACCAAGTTCAATATGAGTGAAATTGATTAGGAAAAAGAACTTCAAAACGAAAATCAACCCAGCTTGTCTTTGCAAGATTCTGGAGCCCTAGCGTATTATGTGCAGTCCAAATTAGTTTGATGAAGATGTTCTAGATTCTCCAAATTGTTCTGGTCTGGTCTGCAAGGTCAACGACGCCTGGTTTCATTCAAAAACAAACCCAGTATGTCCAGTGTCCACACAAGTCCATAGAGCCCTTGCGTATTATGTGCAGTCAAAATTAGTTTGGTGCAGACCAAAAATTACATTTTCCTAACAGACTGTCCACTATAACATTCTTCTTGTTAAACTTTTTCAACAACCATCTTAAGACAAAGGAAGGAAATTTGAATTTCAAAACTCGTACATATGTGCAGTCCAGTAAACCAAACCTTGTTTAGCAATTTTGTTCTGACACCATGTCGTTGCATGTTACCAAGCACCGATTTAAAAGACGTAAATGAGGTCTCCCTTAGCTACGCGGGTCCGGTCTAGAAAATTTTCGGGATGAAAGTTTTCTCGATTTTATTGACCACCAGCAGACTCGACGAACTGCGTTGCCCCTAAAATTTATTTATTCTCTGATTAGTTCTCGAGTTATGTAGAAATTTCTGTTTCAATTGTCTGGGACCCTCCCTTTCCAGTAAGGGGAGGGAGGGGGTCGAACCACCACAGAAACACATCTTCGCTTAGAAAACCTTCACATGCCAGATTTTGTTTCATTTGCTTGATTCCTCCTTTGCTTGGAGCCTCCCTTTCCAAGAGGGGTCTCGAACCATCTTGAGAACCTTTCCCGGCCTGAAAATATTTCACATACAAATTTTCACGCTGATCGTATCAGTAGTTTCCGAGTCTATAAGGATCAGACCCCAAAAAATAAGTCTCTTCAGTCTAAATAACTAGTTTATTTGTGGACGCAGTAGCGTCCGTGACAAGTGTTTTTTTCAATCAAAATTTTCAACGTCTGTTGTCTGTGATTTTTTTCATCAAATGCTGTGTCTGGTTGTCTAAGGTTGTCACTGGTTTTGTCTTCTGCATCTGATAGTAAAAAAGAATTGAAGTGTTAAATATTTTATTTTTTGTGAGAATTTCCCCGCGTGCTGCGTCTGGTTGGCTATAGTCACCGGACAGACAAACAGGGCTATTATATTTATGATGATGATGATGATGATGATGAAACCCGCAAACTGCCTTCATTCTTGGAAACCAACGTGTGGAAAAATCCATAATTAAAGAATTCTTCCAACTAGTGCTTTATAGTTGAATCCCTTTTTGCAACTATAAACTTTCGCGCTTCGTATCTCTTCCGCAAGGTTAAAGGGAAAATAATTGCACGTGGTGTCAGGTGAACATTCATGCAGAACATATAAATCTGCACTCGCCATGGAAAATAGTGTGGAAAAAAGGCTCCTAGCGCTAAATTAATCCCATGGCCAAGACTGCTCTGTTGCTATCCGTTTTCAACACATTGCGTTGTGCAAATGTAAGTGTCGAAGAACCGAACCTGCCACCCTGGAAGCATCATCAATCTCCACTACATGGTTTAACCAATGGTGGGTACTAACTGTCCTTCGCCGCATATCATTGCCATTATACGTTTTGAACAAAACAAATTGAAGATTTGCTGTGTATCTTTTCTATTCTGGCCCAGCGAAGAATATTTCGGACCGGTCTGGTTGTCCTGGCGGATGTTTGATGCCTGCTAGCAAGCCGAGATAAAGAACTGATTCTCCACTCTGTGTTCATTGTTTCCGTTTTCATTTTTCTCTCTAGGCCGCCTCAGCACGACCAGGATGTGTCGTCCTGTCTCAGGCACCCAAGCGGAACAAAAGGATTAACGCCAGAGGCAATCTTGCTCTCAGCAGATTGGCAGAACGAATAAAAAATGAATTTGATTTTAATCGATTGATGACGTGCTGATGACCTTTTGTTGGTTTCTTTGTGCAGCGATAAGCTTGTTATTGGAAAGCGTGAGCCAATGAAAAGACCAGCCAGCCAATGGCTAAAAATATTGAACCAACGAGGCGTTAACGTGGTTGGACAGATTTTGCTACCTTCTCTCGAAGAAGGAGAACAATGAATATTTGGGATTGGGCGGTCAAACTTTCGAACGAGATAAAATCGATGATTATTGTAAGCTTGTTTTCATTCACTTTTTGAAACTAGATGTTCTAGAGAGCAGGTTGAACCTGGGTTGGGAATTTGATAAAACACGCGGTAGTGTTTTTCGCATCAAATCAGTGACCTAATTTCAATATGTTCCTCGATTATTGATGTACGTGTGTCGTATTGTACTCTATTTGTTTGTTAGCCGGACTACTATACGCACATTTGTGCCAGAACTTACTTACTTGATGGGCTACAGCTCTTCGATGAACCTACGCCGAATGGAGTATCCTTCTCCACTGGACTCGATCCTGGGCCAATCGCTTCCAGTCGCCCTGAACATTGAGCGCCCTCAGGTCCTCTTCAACTGCAAAAAGCCATCGTGTACGCGGCCTTCCACGAAGCCTGCGGCCTCTTCCGGGTTCTCTACTAAATATTATTTTCGCTTGACGTTCTTCCGGCATACGAACAACGTGACCAGCCCACCGTAGTCTGCCGTGTTGTATAAGCTTAATAATATCCAGCCCTTTATACACCTGGTACAATTCGTGATTCATGCGACGCCGCCAGATACCGTTCTCCTGTTTACCGCCGAGTATTGTCCGCAGCACCTTACGCTCAAACACTCCGAGAGCTCTCCGATCAGCCTCCTTTAACGTCCATGTCTCATGGCCGTATAAAGCCACCGGAAGAATCAGAGTAGTATACAGCGCGAGTTTTGTTTTCGTTTCCAGACTACGGGACTTAAACTGGTTACGAAGTCCGTAATAAGCCCTATTTGCAGCTGCAATACGCCTTTTCACCTCGCGGGTAACATCATTATTGCACGTCACTAATGTTCCAAGATACACAAATTCTTCTACCACTTCAAATTTTTCACCATCCAGCACTATTTCGCTACCACCACCACTAATGAACCCACGTTGATTGCCAGCGACCATGTACTTCGTTTTGCTGGTATTGATCGTGAGTCCAATCCTCGCTGTCTCCCTCTTAAAAGGCGCAAAAGCCTCTTCCACGGCGCGGCGATCAATTCCGATAATATCGATATTGTCCGCAAATCCCAGGAGCATATGCGATTTTGTGATAATGGTACCGCTTCTTTGCACACCAGCTCTCCTAATCGCTCCCTCGAGCGCTATATTGAACAGTAGGTTCGAGAGTGCATCACCCTGCTTTAATCCATCTAAGGTAACAAATGACGTCGATATTTCATCCGCAACCCTTACACTTGATTTCGATCCGTCCAACGTTATACGAATCAGCCGTATCAGTTTCACCGGAAAACCATGTTCAAGCATAATTTGCCATAATTCATTCCGTTTCACTGAATCGTACGCCGCCTTGAAATCAATAAACAGATGATGTGTCTGCGAGTTGTACTCCCGGAATTTATCAAGGATTTGTCTCAGGGTAAACATTTGATCCGTCGTTGATCGGCCCTTACGAAAACCTGCTTGGTATTCGCCGACGAAGGACTCTTCAAGCGGTCTCAATCTGATGAACAGAATACGGGACATAATTTTGTACGCCGAATTAAGGAGGGTTATTCCTCGGTAATTGGCGCACTCCAGTCTGTGCCCTTTCTTAAACAGAGGGCAAATGAGGCCGTCCAACCAGCTAGCAGGCATTTCCTCGTCTTCCCATATTTTCGACATAATATGGTGCAGAACTTCATAAAGCTGCTCACTGCCATGTTTGAGAAGTTCAGCCGGGAGCTGATCCTTCCCCGCAGCCTTATTGTTTTTCAGCTCTTTGACAGCTTTTTTAACCTCATCTAGTGTAGGTGACTCCACAGCTTGTCCATCGTCGCTAATATTTATTCTGTTCACCGATGCACCGTCACTTCCTCCATTCATGTGCCAGAACACTTCGATCAAATTTGAGTCAATTATAAGTAACGAAGAGGCGTCTAAACAAGGTATGTCTCATTCATTATCCTGGTAAATTCCCCAAATCCATTCGCTTCAAAAACATAGGGGAAAAACTCACTCGAGTTTGGATTATTTGATCATAACAGGGTAAAAAATGCGTAGATAGACAGTGCACTACAGTGAATGCGATGGACAATTATTAGTACCGTCAACTGGGGGAAGATGAGCATTTTTAAGACCAAACATGCAATAACAATGGGTGTTTACATTTTAAATCAAAACAAATATTTTCAAAACATGTACTGCTATACGTTGCAATAATCAACAACTTTATTTTCTGAAATACGTTCGCATTTAGGATTAAAATAAATTAAATTATCACACATTTTTTTAGTAATCTGGTTTGGGGTGAAGTTGATCAAGACAGCTCTACTAAAATCATTATGACCTAGCCGTCAAAATACACTAGGTTATTTGTATGAATGTTGTATTTACTACTTAAAGAAATTCTACGAAGTAAATATTTGGAACGAATGACGCTATTTATGACTATCTCTCTCTTTCTTCCACGAAATACATTTTCATGATCATAATCGAAAAACTCGGATTTTATACCTAGCGGTAACATTACTTGAACGGATAATATTGTTGACTACCGTTTCATAAAAAATTAGGCACTTTTGACTGACACATCAAATGATCATTTTCCCCTCAATGATCATTTTCCCCCCATATGACGGTACTACGAATTGTTTGATCATACGAATACTTTTTCTTATGAAAACTATTTCAGCATAGAGGATTCATGACTGAAGCAAGAAGGTGTCTTCACCAACTTCCTTTGCACTTGGGGATCCTTGTTCATACCGGTAAATTAGGGAATGAAAAGTCAAGAAAAACTGGAGAACCCGTCGTAATATATCTGCCAAGCCGATTTCTTTTTAAAAAATTCCTGTTATTGACTTACGTGGCAGGCGCTACCAGCGATAATAATATGAGTGGCCCCATGAAAAACAGTTGATTACTGATGAAGTCTTAAAATAGAATAAGAAATAAAATAAGTGACCCCTAACTTGTAGCCTATAGGGTGTTCCAAGAAAGTATAAGCACGATTTTAATGTGCTACTTTGATTGCAGATGATGTTTACACATTTTGATCTATAGCTGTGTGAGTCTTAAGTGGCGGTTAATTGAGTTTTCATAAGACGCTTCCGCAGGACCAGTTCTACACGACGAAGTATTGACGATGCTGATAAGTCAGTTTTTACAGAAAAAAAATCTTTGGAAAGCAATGGTTTGGCAGACAATTTGTGGTTGCGGAATTCTTTCAAATTCAGATGATCCATATGTTTGAGAATTCTTAAAGCAGCGGCTACTGTCCATGATCCGGAAACATCATAACCCAGAACTGTTTTGGCCGGATTTGGCGCGACGAACACGGTAGTCTTATACAAAACTATAGCAGTCGAATCCATACCTAAGGAGATGAATTCTCGAATCATTTTCCAGGCAACTCCTATTGATACTTTTTGGGATTAGCCTAAGGCACATTTTTGAGAGCATGTTTAAGTAGTAAACTCCATCAAAACCTTTGAAAAAATATTGAAAAAGTTGTCTAAACAGCTGACAAATGGTATGTGCTGAAGCTAATGAGTACCATCTGAGCAGACGGATCGTACGGTTATATGCTGACGGAATAATTGGTTCGATGAAAGGAGGTCGTGGAGAAACGGTCGAAAATGCTGTACATGATGTGTGATGAACGTTGAGAGCACCCGAGTAGTCAAACAAAAATTTTTGCAGCAACTTGATTGTGACTAAATCTGGTTACATATGAGTAGCAGTAACCAATGTGAAACATGTGTGCTGTTCGGGAAGACCAAAAGGTTTAGTGAAAGCAACAACTTAGTACCCACTTTATCTTTATCTTTATCTTTATCTTTATCTTTATCTTTATCTTTATCTTTATCTTTATCTTCATCTTTATCTTTATCTTTATCTTTATCTTTATCTTTATCTTTATCTTTATCTTTATCTTTATCTTTATCTTTATCTTTATCTTTATCTTTATCTTTATCTTTATCTTTATCTTTATCTTTATCTTTATCTTTATCTTTATCTTTATCTTTATCTTTATCTTTATCTTTATCTTTATCTTTATCTTTATCTTTATCTTTATCTTTATCTTTATCTTTATCTTTATCTTTATCTTTATCTTTATCTTTTTCTTTATCTTTATCTTTATCTTTATCTTTATCTTTATCTTTATCTTTATCTTTATCTTTATCTTTATCTTTATCTTTTTCTTTATCTTTATCTTTATCTTTATCTTTATCTTTATCTTTATCTTTATCTTTATCTTTATCTTTATCTTTATCTTTATCTTTATCTTTATCTTTATCTTTATCTTTATCTTTATCTTTATCTTTATCTTTATCTTTATCTTTATCTTTATCTTTATCTTTATCTTTATCTTTATCTTTATCTTTATCTTTATCTTTATCTTTATCTTTATCTTTATCTTTATCTTTATCTTTATCTTTATCTTTATCTTTATCTTTATCTTTATCTTTATCTTTATCTTTATCTTTATCTTTTTCTTTATCTTTATCTTTATCTTTATCTTTATCTTTATCTTTATCTTTATCTTTATCTTTATCTTTTTCTTTATCTTTATCTTTATCTTTATCTTTATCTTTATCTTTATCTTTATCTTTATCTTTATCTTTATCTTTATCTTTATCTTTATCTTTATCTTTATCTTTATCTTTATCTTTATCTTTATCTTTATCTTTATCTTTATCTTTATCTTTATCTTTATCTTTATCTTTATCTTTATCTTTATCTTTATCTTTATCTTTATCTTTATCTTTATCTTAATCTTTATTAATCGACGAATCGAGTTGATGAGTGTGTGTATGTGTTTATGCTTCCTATTGAAAATACGCTAGATTGGACTAAAAGTTTGAAAGTTATGGTCAAAATAAAGTTTCAGTTATGCACGATTGAGGCACCATTACTGCTAGGTGAGCTATTAATTTATTCAAACCGTAAGCCACTTATTGGCGTTTCGTTAGGTGTGTCAGCTTAGCCGGAATTAAATATAGCTAAAGAAAAAGTATGTCCATTTCAATGATTGAATAATCTGATCAACATTTACATTTCACGAATCCAGATTCCTTTATATAAGCTCAGCATCGTCGAGTAAAATCAAATCAGCTGAACGAATCAAGAACAGGAAATGCACCCGTTTCTAGCTGAAATGCAATTGGTTTGAAGATGCACTACAAACCACCGCACAATGGGGAAATCCGATTTCAAAGGTGGAAAAAATTGATAACTTTCTTCACGAACAACTTACAAAAGAGATCAAGAGCTTATTCGAAAGGAAATTTTGCAAAGAATTCAGTGAGTGCTGTTCCATGGACGTGGAACGCTTCTGTATGTAGTTATTGAGCTAGTTATCTATTTGTCATTTTATCTTTTAGAAATTGCTTTAAAATTGTGTTTATCTCTTCACTGTAGATCCACAGAAGGGCACTAAGTATATTTTGTTGGTAAAAGTTGGAAATTTATGGGATTTTGGGGTCAAATAAGCATCAAAGTGCATTTTATGTGCAATTTTCATGTATTCTGTAAAAAAATAGTAATATTTGCATATAAGTGTTGATATTATTGTCACAAAGTTTTGAACAGATATTGACAAATATTTTCCGAACAAAAACAATGAAATAAATCGTTTCACAAATGTTTTATTTGGTTATTTATTAAGTAACGATTTAAAAAAACCTTTGAATAGCACCGATGCCAAACATTTCCAAACCATACCTGATAGCACAACTAGACAAGAATAGTCATATGTTATGAGTCTTGATGTAATCATAGATAGGAGATGATGGGAGATTAACTACATACAGAAGTGTGTCATGTCTATAAAACATCACTCACTGAATTTCTTGGAAAATTCGCTTTCGAATAAGCCCTTAACCTTATCTGTGAGTCGCTCGTGAGAAAAGTTATCCTATTTTGTAAAAAAGTTACATTAAATGAGCTGTATGACCCCTAAATCCCCTATAATTCAATATTTTTAATGAATTATATGATTATTTGTTATTTTAATTATATCATTGGAAAATATCAATTAAATTAACATTAGTACATTATTTCCTTAAGGGGCCCTCCTTAGCCGTGCGGTAAGATGCGCGGCTACAAAGCAAGACCATGCTGAGGGTGGCTGGGTTCGATTCCCGGTGCCGGTCTAGGCAATTTTCGGATTGGAAATTGTCTCGACTTCCCTGGGCATAAAAGTATCATCGTGTTAGCCTCATGATATACGAATGCAAAAATGGTAACTTGGCTTAGAAACCTCGCAGTTAATAACTGTGGAAGTGCTTAATGAACACTAAGCTGCGAGGCGGCTCTGTCCCAGTGTAGGGATGTAATGCCAATAAGAAGAAGAAGAAGAAGAACATTATTTCCTTGCTCAGAATCATTGAGCTACATTATTTCATAGGGGAATTTGGGCAAAAAGGTAAGAAAAAAGAGTATCTCCCATTACCTCCTATCTATGATCACATCAAGACTCATAACATATGACTTTTCTTGTCTAGTTGCGCTATCGGGTATGGTTTGGAAATGTTTGGCATCGGTGCTATTCAAAAGTTTTTAAAAATTGTTTTTTGGTCAATAAATAACCAAATGAAACATTTGTGAAACGATTTATTTCATTAATTTTTGTTCGGCAAACATTTGTCAATATCTGTTCAACACTTTGAGACAATAATATCAACACTTATCTGTAAAATTTACTATTTTTTACAGAATATATGAAAATTGCACATAAAATGCACTTTGATGCTTATTTGACCCCAAAATCCCTTAAATTTCCAAATTTTACCAACAAAATATACTTAGTGCCCTTCTGTGGATCTACAGTGCAAAGATAAACACAATTTTAGAACAATGTCTTAAAGATAAAATGACAAATAATTTGGAAACTCGCGATATATGGGGCATTAGGGCAAAACGAGCTCAATAACTACATACAGAAGCGTTACACGTCATTGGAACAGCATTCACTGAATTCTTTGCAAAATTCCCTTTCGAATAAGCTCTTGTTTTTTTTGGAAGTTGTTCGTGAAGAAAGTTATCATTTTTTTCCACCTTTGATATCGGATTTCCCCATAGTGCACCGGTTGGCCATTTATTGTCGGCGAGTTTCGTTTTCACAAGAAAGATTCAATGCTTTAAGGATTTTTGGTGTTCTTGATTCAGATGCTTTTTCGCAACTGCAAGTCAATGTACACACAAATCAGTACAACGCGAGGAAAACAGCAAAGATAATCTGAAAGGTACATGGCCGGCATAATAAAGTGCCCACTTGCCGTTTTTCATACAAAATGGTCAACTTTGGAGCTCTAGATCTTGGGTTCCCGTGAACCGATTTGGCTGAAAATTTTACCAGAGCTCAGATATAACTTGAATTTTAACATATCTATGTTTCGAGCATATTGACTCACAGGGTTAAAAATTATTGCGGTAATACCAACGTGAATTTTTGGCAAAAATTGTTTTCAAATACCTCGAAAACTACATCTCTAAGTGTACAGGTATATATAGCAAACTTTTTTGTATTGGCAAAATACGCGTTTTTGCTGAATATGTCATCAGTCTACAACCTATAGAATTCAAGATATTTAAAAAATAAATTTTTGCCAAAAAATTCACTTTGGTAATACCGCAATAATTTTTTAACCTGTGAATCAATATGGTTGAAACTTAGATATGTTAAAATTCAAGTTATATCTGAGCTCTGGTAAAATTTTCAGCCAAATCGGTTCACGGGAACCCGAGATCTAGAGCTCCAAAGTTGACCATTTTGTATGAAAAACGGCAAGTGGGCACTTTATTATGCCGGCCAGTGTATATCCAATTTCCATTTTCGGTAGTCTGATAGCAGCAACGTTTCTCTTGCCAGAGGCATCCTTTTTGTAAGACGAATCGAGCTAAAAAGTTGAAATACAAACCATCAGTTTACCATCGAATCCAACCCCTACTTTATAGCAACACACCAAGCTCTGTGAATTTTACCAAATTCTTATGAACGGAACTGCTTGGTAATCAGAGTAAGCATACAGTTGTTATTATCATGCTCCTTCATCAGTAGTAGTTGTTAACAAACTATTCGATTCCATTTTCTTATTTCTTTTAGGTTCACCATTGCTGAAAATCACAAAATAATAACATTGAATCGAAGTCTTCCTTTTTTAGACATCCGAAAAACAAAAAAATGTTCTGACAATACCTTACACTACCGGGTGAATTGATTTCTAATTCAAAGCAAATATACCACACCACTGCACTGCTCTTGCGGCCTCCCTTTTGAAACCGAAATCTCAAGAAACGTGATATCGTCCGAGCTACTCGACAAAGTGTAAATAAGCTATCAAAAATATTACACTCGATTCTATTGTCCAATGTGGTCGGAATAAATTGTTGGAATTTTTCAATTCTGCTGTCTGCAAAAGTGACAGTGATTTATATTAATTTTATTCCGATGTTAGCAGCTTGGTTGAATTTTTTTTCGGTGGAAAACTATGCGGTTTCCTTTGTTGCTGTTTAGCCAACTTTTGGATAACATTACATACCGATTAAAAATGTGATTTATGGAATCGTTCCTAAATATGGCAAGTGTGAATAATTTGAGCCATCAGTGGAAATCGTACAAAAAAACCAACAGAAATGTTTGGCGGTGAACAAAATAAGCGAAATGAACATTCATGAAAGATTGATGTTATTCAGATGGAAACGTAAGTATGTAGTGATAAATATGAATAACTTTTGTTTTATATTCGAGTTTTTGATCAGATTCTTCAAGCGCCATGAGTCTTGAATTATTAATGGCTCTGGATTAATTCAATTTATTTTAAACATAAGTGCCACTACTAGACACAAAGATATGATAGCCTAAAAAGTTTGTTTTGAGAAGATCATCTGTTTTGCAAATATGAAACAGTAATAATCTTCTTCTTCTTATTGGCATTACATCCCCACACTGGGACTAAACTTGAACTTGAACTTGAACTAAAAAAAAATATACTAAGGGTACAATGACCTAATCGTTTCAACGATTTTTGTCTAAAATTGGAAATTATGTTATTGGACATTTGTTGCAATGTCTCAATATTAGAAATTCTATGAAGTTCATTGGTAATATACCACGGAGGCAGCTTCAGAATCATTTTCAAAATTTATTTTGAATCCTCTGAAGTGCCTTCTTTCTGGTATTGCAGCAACTAGTCCATATTGGCAAAGCATACAACATGGCTGGTCTAAAAGTTTGTTTGTAAATACAAACTTTGTTTTAAGTTTTGATTTTCTGTTTATAAATGGATATAGACACTTGTTGTTGTTGTTGTTGTTTATTTAATCTTTACCGCCTTGGGCGGCCTTCGAAATATAGACACTTAATTTATTTGTTATATATGGCTTGAATGCCTTCAACAACACTGCACAGTAGGCCTGGCCACTTTTATGCTTGAACTGCATTTATGATGTACTTCGAACCTAAATAATGACAAGAAAAGTGATAGATGTCGTCGCATCTATCACTTTTCAGGAATCGTTCACGAACTGGCTGTGTATGTGTAGACTAGACTTGGCTTGAATGCCTTCAATGTGATTTTTGAAAGTTAATTTTTGATCTAGGGTATCTGTTCCATTATTAATAACATGCTCCTATATCAATAACATTCGCAAAACAGGCGAATTAGGCTCAATTTGTGTCGTGTTTTGTTTTTTTTTCCGACGTGCTCACTGCTGAAAAAAATCACAAAAATGAGAAACAAAACGAATAGCGCACCAATTCTTTGTTTTCGGATGGTATTGATTTGGGTACATGGTATGAATTCAAGAAGCAGTTCCCCTAGTAGAAGTCCTGAATATTTAGCTTCGCTAGACCAATTAATTGGAACCCCATTCAGTGACAATATGTCTGATAAAAGGTTGATGAGAAGAGTACCAAAGTACGTCCTTGGAAACCACTTCATCACTACTACCTTTATTATTCGCAAAAATGTCACTCATTTTCCAAGCACTTACCATTAACCAATCTACTCGCAACTATTATCTTGTTTCTATTGAATATTGCAGAAAGTCATGGTGAAATATTTTTTTGGATAATGCACAAGAAATGCAGCATTACCGCTAGGAGGAATAATCTGGGTTTTTGATCATAGATTTGATTTTCCGTTAAAACCATCAACAAACTTTCGTGAGAATTTTCTTTATGTAAGGCACGATGCTTGAGCTTGATTGACTGCTCGTAGTTGCTACTCCATTATGACCAGATCAGCTGTTCTTGCACAGGGAACCAACAGATGTTTGCTTGGGACTAGCACACATCTTCAATGTACAAGTACTGGTGATCTCATTTGTTAGGTCATACTGGCGCCTGCCACGTCAGAATGCAAGTCAATGTAGGGAAGGGGGAGGAAATGATGATGCAATCACTCGTCCACTGCAAGCCGAATATAGCTCTGCACTTTCCACGAGTTCATGCGGAATTTGTTGGAATTTTTGGATTAGGTTCGAGAGGCAGAGGTCCGTCTTGGTTAACGAGCTGCCAATGTGATAGATAGGAGAAGGCAAATTATGAAATTATAGATGTAGGAAACGAGCTCTATAAATCATTTCCAATTCTAGCAGATTACTGTTAGAAAATTGAAGTTGAAGGTATAGGAATAGCAATGGAAACGGTATGGAAGTCCATTTCCAGTTCTAGCGATTGCTAGAACATGAGAAATATAGAGAAAGATACAAAGTAGGATAATGGAACGGACTTGGGATTGAACCCACGACCTCCTACGTATGAGGCAGAAGCAGTAGCCATATGACTACCAAGCCCGCTCTCTTTCTTTATGTAAGGCACGATGCTACAAAAAACGTATTGTCAGAAGAACAACACTGCCCAGGCTGCAATATCTGCCACATACACAAATTCTATCTAGTAGGAATGTAGAATACCGATACAATATTTACATCGAAAATATTTTTAGCATTTTTAGTTGATTCTTTATTGATCGTTGACTGTAAAAAAATCAAATTTTTTTCGTGAATTGTGGGAAAAAAGTCGTCTCACACCAGAAAAGAACGCAGCAATATGATTACTAAACTGTTGCTCAATAACTTCTTAAACAGAAGAAAGAATTGAAAACAATAAAGAAAAGGGAAACTTTTATATAATTTTTTTGAAGTGGAAGAAAGCACCGGTTCAATCCCATATGGTGTCATAAATAATCGACACTATTTTCCCCTTTGACCAAATGGTGCATGAGTTGTATATCACACCACAGCCATTTCTTACAGTAGTTCCGACTCTATGCATCATTGGTTGTAGAAACGTTACGATTGGGGATTTAAAAGGAACTTATGCAAGCTATTGCACATTAAATGTGGAAGAATAGTAAACAGCCTAATCGAAAAACGATGAGGGCAACTTTGGAGCATATTTATTTGCCCCATTCCGCCGAACAAAGCATCGTTCAATTTCACTTTGATTCCCCTCTCTATAATGTAAAGACTATTAAGGTGATTATACAATAAAGCCAGAAATCGGCCATTTTGTAAACCACGTGCTTTTCCAATATTTTTTTCAAGTGCACGAGATGAAAGAACCATAACGCGTATGGATCTGAAATAATGGTAGATCGTTTGCTTAGTTATGCTGAACAATCATAATTTGATTTTCGCCACTGTACGAAAACTATTACACCAGATTTAGGCCTTTGGAAATGTATGTAGATAAATGTGTGGTGAATTTTAAATTCACCACGGGCTTCATTCTAAAATCACCTTAACACTAAGCAACACAATCAAACCAACCGCTGCAGGAATAAATCTACCGCAAATGACACTGCTACACAATGTTTTGTTCGATGCTGTGGCGCAATAGTTTTCGGATACTATATCGCGCTTCAAAGTTGCGATATTTCAGCAAACGAACTTAAACCGAGATTTGCACAGTCGAGATCGGTGGAAAAATTTAAGTGTGATATTCATCAAAACATAAAATGTTGGCAAGCATTTTTATCAACATTAGCATGATTCGTTTTCCAGAATATTGAATTGAATCGTATAGAGTTAAGACAGGTATATCGTCTTTTCGTCATAGTCTCGAAAACCAATAAATGAGACACTTTTTTGCCAAACTCATCCGTACCAAGTCGTAAGCTCAGGAGAATCGTTTTGCTATAGTAGAGTTCTAGCGCAAATGAACGTTGCTTTCGTTGGTTTTAGCCCCTACGACGCTGGACGGAAGCACCTGCCGTGTCCCCATATGTATTAAACACTATCAGGCGCTATTCTGGATTCCGTCTTTAAAACAGTGGTTTCTAGGAGTCGTGTGCTAATAAATAATGATAGTCAATTAAAATAAACAAAAAATCGCAATAGCTCTGCAGTTGGTACTCTCCTTCCATTAGAGACGCAAATATTCAACCAAATTGATTGGGATTTGCATAATATCTTCTTCTCTGCCGTATATTTAAGTGGAAAAACAATCAACTTCCTCCGAACCAGCTGTAATGATTATTGATTACCTATAATATCACAGAGATTGCGTTCATACTTAATCAAAGCAAATTGAATTCAACAAACTGAGTTTTTATCGACAGCGTCGTTAAAGCCAAAGTGGGCCACCGTGCTTGACCCTTGCATAAATATATTAAGGGAATAACTTGCCTTTCTTAGTTTCAAGTTATCCAACAGCAGCTTTGTGTCTTCAAATAAAATAGCTTGTACATCTGCCGTGTTGTCATTCTAATTAACTTTGATATTTTGCTCCCCAGCAGCGTGTTAGAACTCTGCTACGTGAAACTGGAAAATTCTTAGGAATTTGTTGGATATTTTACGTGCTCAAAGGGGGACGGAGCAGAGGTTTTCGCTTTATTGGCATGGTAACCGCCCCAGAGACCTAACACGATGTCAAGGAAAACACGCTGTTTGAAATGCTGAAAATGTCATCTTGTTTGGTGCCCTCTGTTACGCATACGTGGTACCATGAACAGTGGACACTGGGGAAAACCGATTTCAAACGTGGAAAAAAATGATAACTTTCTTTACGAACAGCTTACAGAAGAGATCAAGAGCTTATTCGAAAGAGATTTTCTTAAGGAATTCAGTGAGTGCTATTTCATGGACGTCGAATACTTCTGTATGCCGTTATTGAACTCGTTTTCCTCCAATGCACATCTCCCGATTTTTCATATTTTTCGTCATTTAACTTAAAGATATATTGTTCTAAAATTGTGTTTATCTTGGATTCATAGAAGGGCACTAAACTTATTTTGCTGATGAAATTTGGAAATTTAAGGGTTTTGGAGTCAAATAAGTATCAAAGTGCACTTTATGTGTTATTTCCATGAATTCTGTAAAAAATAATAATATTTACAGAGAACTGTTAATAATATCGTCCTAAATTGTTGAACAGATATTGATAAATGTTTGCCGAACAATAACTAACGAAGAAAATCGTTTCGCATTTTTTTTATTTTGTTATTTATTGGCTAAAAACAATTTAACAAAACTTCTGAATAGCAGCAATGACAAACGTTTCCAAACCATAATCGCACAATTTGACAAGAATAATCATATTGTATGAGTCTTAATGCGATCAGAGATAAAAGGTGATGGTAAATATTCTTTTTTCCAACTTTTTGCCCAAATTTTCCTATAAAATAATATAGCTCAATAATTCTGACCAAGGAATGATGTTGTATTCACATTAATTAAATTGATAGTTGCTAATGATATGGAAATAAGGAATATTCATATATTTAATTAAAAATAGGATAACTTTTTCACGGACGACTCACAGAGGAGATTAAGGGCTTATTCGAAAAGAAATTTTTCAAAAAATTCAGTGAGTGATGCTTCATAGACGTGGATAGACGACGCCTCTTCTATGTGTAGTTTTTGAGTTATTGAAGTTTTCGTCCGCTTTCTTTCACATATTGTATTAAAGTTGTGTTTTCCTCTTCATTATAGATCCATGAAAATGACTATACATATTTTGTTGGTAGAAGAAAATTTGAGGGATTTTGGTTGAGGTTGAATAAGTATCAAAATGCATTACATGTGAACTTTTCATGTATTCTGTAAAAAGTAATAATATTTACAGATAATTGTTGATTTTATTGCCCGAAAGTGTTGAACAGATATTGATAAATATTTTCGAAATAATAACTCTCGCGCTTAGGTTCATAGGGGCGTAACTGCATTGATCGATTTCTCTTAATCGATTTTATATTTAGTTAATAACTCAATTGTTCCAAAAGCTACAACCATGATTATTGATTCTGGTGCATGATACAATCATCCTTTATCACACCAAACCATTAAATCATCGATAAACTAGCGCAATTCGGTACAATAATAAAAAGAAAACATCGACGAAGAGAAATCGATCAATACAGTTACGCCCCTATGAAACTAAGCGCGAGAACTAATTCATTAAATCGTTTCGCAAATGTTTTGTTTTGTGATTTTTTGGGTATTTTTTGAGCAGATGCTTAAAATATCCAAACCATAGTCGATAGCCCAAATAGATAAGAGTTGTTATTCTATTTTAGAGTTTATGTGATAATAGATAGGAGGAGATTATTTTTTCCTGCCTTTTTACCCATTTTTCTTATAATACAGTCGACTCTCTACATCTCGATGTTCTACATCTCAATATTTCTCCCTATGTCGATGGTTTTTTCGGTTCCTTCAATCTACATATATTTGGGTATTCTACATGTTGATAATCTCCCTATCTCGATATCTCTCTATCTCGATGTATTCTAGACATATTTAGCTCTGCACTCACTTTAGTTCTCTTTATGTCGATAAATTCATATTTTGGGCTACTAGGGGAACTGTACCGGTTTTGGCCATGTTCCTAATTTGGCCAATTTTGCGAATAATTCCAAAAATAAAGCATAAAGGTTTTATTAGTTCCATCAACAGATATATCCCTCACGGTTCAACGCTGCTTTCAACTGATCGATTATTTTGGAAAAATGTGTATTTCCAGGGTTGGCCAAATTAGGCACTAAGTTGGCCAAAACCGGTGTACTTCCCCTATACCATCTCTGGGCGATAGCAAACACATAAAAAACAAGACATGACATTTGTTGTGTTGTCGTTTTTCATAGCAACGAGTTTTCTTTTGATTTAGTAGGGTAAAAGTTCCGATAGTCGTGGGTGTTCCTATAGTTGCGGTAGTACGCTTTGCAGGGAATCAACAAATTAAACGCAGTAGGCCACATTACCAGTCAATTAGTTGACCTGTCATAACACGATAGAGACAAAAACAACATTGGAATTCCATTTAAACTGGTAAAGTATCTTTAAAATACTTTATTTTTTTCTCTCCCTTGCGCCAATAGTTGCGGTAGTGTTCCAATAGTTGCGAATCCCATATAAAACCTATGGGATTCGCAACTATAGGAACACGAATAACAAAATACCGCAACTATTGGAACACTGCACCAATAATTGGAGGATTGATTTCAGGTAACAAAAAAGGATTTTGGTACAATTATGACACGCTCTGGATAAAATTGAAATAATGAGCTTTCGGATGCACTCTCTATTGGGTCTTTTACCCTACCCATTTTAATTTTCCTTCCATACCTCGATCTCTCCTTGTCTCAATGGTACCTTCAATATCGAGATGTAGATATTATTTAATATTATGATTATGAGAGAAGAGATGATGGAGTAACATTGATTAAATTAATATTTGCCAGTGATACTATAAAAAAACAATATTGAAACTTCTTACGAGTTTTAGTTTCCAATACAGATTTATAACGGCAATCATCAATTCGTGATTTTATGATTTCATTGTCAAACCTGTAATAAAAGATACACAAGAAATCGTATTTACGAAACTGCTCTATTTGGTCACATAATAAAAATATAAATATTCGCAAAAAATGAGGTAGTTACTAAATAAAAATACGTTTTTTGTTATTAAACTGTTATCTGTTGTTTAGTTGACATTTGTTCAATTTTCTTTATGAAACTGCTACACCGGAGCAATCATCAGTAAAAATAACAGAAAATGAGGTAATCGAAGAGGATGCAATTGAGTTAGACGCTGTGTCGACGGCAACAAAACAAACGGAAACGGTGTCCAGCCCCGATTCTATGATCGAACGAGAGAAGATGGTGGAAGCAATGAGTTTTAAACATAAAACTGATCGGATCTGGTTTATGGAGGAAGGAGTAATGGGCTACACAGACTGTTTATTTATCCCGTAACACGGTAGATCACTTTGACGTAGTGTGTTGCGGTGTAAGATCTACCAAACAGAGCCCTAGCTTAATCCATTTTTCTAGCTAGGGCAATAAGTTGTGGTAATTAAGGATTCATCGTATTAAGTCCCCGCTACCAACAGCAGTCTCAGAAATAAAACATAATTAATGTTACCTTGCAGACAGTTAAAAGACTCAAATTCCTCTTGTTTGAGGCTAGACTGTATGCAGCGGAAACAACTTTTCAAGCAGTTAGTTAAAAAACCTCGGTACCCGGTCCTGGGCTGAACTGACTGCTGGAAAAATAGAGTTAGGGGTTTATATACGTACTAACTCTTTTTGAACTGGTGAACAATGGTAGTGAGAGGAACACACGGAAGTTCTTATTACTGAACAAATTCTCTTGCTTGAAATGGTCTTGTAGATAGAGCTGAATCCCGGGTTTTCATTGTTTTACTGGTGATATTCTAGAAGCAAGACAAGGATGTGGCTAGGGCTCCGATGCATGGCCAAAAACAGTATAATTGTTCTGTTTTCTCAAGAAAGGATTGATTTCCTATTGATAAGGGGCGCGCCTTCAGTGGGATTGCTCTCTGTGAAGGGTCTAAATAGCGGTACCTTGTCATGGTGCTCTTGAGAAAACAAAACAACAACTGTATCGAAACCGATACTGCATTGCTTATCAATAGTAATGAAGTAATTCGACATGCAATTAAACACTAAGGATACGGGTAATGCTACAATAGATCTAATAACTGGTCGCAGTGGCACACCCGAACAGGAAAAAAACAGCACATTGAGGAAGGAAGTTAAGAAAAAACAAATCAGCAACGAGATCTAACTACGGCAGGTTACATAGACCGGTCGCCACCGAAGAAAACCTTCTGCAGAAATGCTTCTCACAGAACATCAGAAACAACTTCAGAATAAGTATGAATTATTTATTAGCTTCTGGCTCCGTAAAGTTTTACTGTAAACAACTGAGCCTGTAAAATAAACGATATGAGTAAAAATAAAAATAAACTGCTTAGAACAAGTAAAATTTAAAGTGCTCTGGTTCAGTGTCGATCATTCTTACACGATGCTTTTGTTATTATGTCCACAATTTAAAACTTATTGCCTATTGTCCATACATATTCATTTTTGCAGCACTTTACCATACTCCTCAATACTTCAACCGGCTCAACAACTCAATACTTTGCACATCGAGCACATTTTCATATACTTGTAACAAATATCCCAGGAAAAAGACTATTGTTTCTAAGCCTTATTCGGCAATACGACAACCAAAAATAAAAACCTGACAAAACACTCAGCTTTCTCCCAGCTCCACAAAGTAATCCTTGCAGTTGGTCAAGATTGATTCCATCCCAATTACATTTTCCTTCTTTGGCAAGATTACCGAAAATTCGATTCGTGCGTAAGCCATCAGCACCGTTCCGTTTCGCCTCCATTTACGTCCTCCTAACTGCCTCCTACTTCAAACGGATCTTGATTCAATCGGCCGCAACGAGGACGACTCAGATGAATGGATTTATTTCGGGATACTTGGTTTTCTTCGGCTCACAGGAAATTGTGCATGCCGGAATCATTATTCGCTTCATTTTGATTATTCTCGAATTTGGTTGGCAGGTTTTGTTTTGTGAACGGCATGAGAAGTAAGCGCAATTGTGGCGAGTTTGGAAGGCAATGAGATACCACAATAATAGATTTTCATTTTCTGGATTAATATCAATTTTGTAGGTAGGAGTACAAATCCCATTACAGACCATCGGAAACATTACTGTAAGGTATATCATTGGCACTACATCCCCCACTGGGACATTGTCGCCTCACAGGAATTAGAACTACTGCGTCCATTAATTAAAACTATTGTAATATATCCCGTATCTTCACAGTTATTCACTGCAAGGTTTCTAAGCGAAATAACCATTTTGCATTCGTATATCATGAGGCTAACACAATGATTCTTTTATGCCCAGGGAAATTGAGAAAATTTCCAACCCGAAAATTTTCTAGACCGGACCGGGAAGCGAACCCACCCAATAAACATTTTAAATTTTATAACGCTCTTGAAGACCCTAATTTACTCTTCAAGAGTGTTATAAAACTATCATAAAACCAAAATGTGACTAGGGCAACTACCCTCAACATGGCCTTACTTTGCAGCCACGCATCTTACCGCACAGCTTAGGAGTGCTGGAGAGCTATATTAGAAGTAATTCAGATCAACTTGGTGTTTGAACAGGCTGGTTCGATATTTTTATGTTTTTTTTTTATTTTACATAAAGAACAATAATTTTTAATGACCTAAAGGCCAAGATGTTTTTTCTTTCCCATACACAAGTGATGGCTATATATTCGCTCCAGAAACAAACTTTTTATAGAAAGCCCGGAGACCCATAGTATTATATACTTACCGACTCAGCTGATTTGCTTGCAACAAATCGCATTCAACGGGGAATCCTATTCCATAGTTTCCTATTGAAAGTTGGTCGAATGAGAAGCTCACCACCAGTTATGGCCAAAATACTGATTTCGAACGTGTATCATTAGAATAGCAACTTAATTGCATATTATTCGGCAACTTATGCTTCTTCTGTCTGTTTTATTCTGATAATTCACCCATCAAAGAAATCGGTACCATAATCAAATCGGGGAAATTTGTTAACTCAACCAAATTTCGAAAAGATGGACACTCGGAAAAATGGCTAGTAGGTGAGTGATAGCATAACAGTATTTCTTAACAAGCTCTTGGCAAAAATATGTTGGATCATCATGCAAAACTAACAAATATTTATAGAAAATACGCTTTTGAACCTCCCTTTTTTGGAATCTATATAACCGGAACCTGTGAAAAATTCATTTATTTTGAGTTTATTTGCTAAGTTGTGCCCAATTTCATCATTCTAGCCATTGATCTCTGCCAATAAAACCGTCAAATTAACTAAAAACTAATGCATTAACTGCAGGTTTCGTTTATATAGATTTTACAAACAGAGGTTGGGTTTGTACATTTAAATTCATGACTATTTGACATTTGTAGAAGAATTTGAACAAATTTTAATTTTTTTTTTCTATATAAATTTCCATATAAACACCTTTGTGCTACCCCTGAAATTTGCCATATGGGAGTTAGAATTTTCGAACATTTTTGAAATGTGAACTACCCTCCTATGCTGCAGTTGTCTTCAGAGAAGGGTAGCTCTTAAGCGACACGAGGGAAAGATCACTCTAGAGGGATTAGTATTACCATCTAATATTATGGAATGTCAAGTATCCATAATTAATTGAAATGTTGACATCTACAAGAATCTATAATTATTGAGTTGACTAATTTCCCAGAAATTTTCAAGAATGTTCTTCAGTCATAGAACGTTGGGTTCCACCAAATGATAATCTCAAATGAAATGAAATCAAAGCTTTTGCAAATTCAAGTTAAAGCCATGCATGTACAACATTCATCTCTACGTAGGATACGCGGAGCTTCAAGATGAATAATTCATCAGTTAGATCGTTGTTTGAAACCTAATTCCGAAAATTGGGTCATTCGGGAAATATGACAGTAGGACTTCAGGAAGGAAACATCTTGCGAGATGTGCTCGTCTAATTATAATCAGCTTTATGGCGGTTTGCATCAGCTTGTTGAAATATTGGCATTTGAGATGGTTCTGCGTCGAAATTCTAATGTGGATTATGTGGAACATTATTGTGTGCACTGCTCATTATATTATATTTTTCTGGGTTGGGTATCTACAGCAGTAGGAAGTGCTCAAAAGAAATGGATAGTTGAGTGAATCGGTTGCTATTCCAGTGGATGTTACGTCTTCGCCCACATCATCGGCATTTCTGAAGCTATATTTGCCACACCATCATAAGACCTAGACCAGGCCGAGTATTGTACACTGAAGCGGTATCGGGATTATATTGTGTGCAATCTATAATGGCTATAATAATTTCATGGCAATCACGCGCCGATAATAGGCTCGATAATAGATTTTCCGTGGAGGACACTAAACGCAACTGGTGCAAAATCATCGTCCATCGAATCGAATTATGCGTGGGCTCGGTTTGCCACACAGCTGGATGGTGCGAAGCATGTATTTATCTACGCGGCATGTGTTTGCACGCCATTTTCACGGTAATGCATACAAAGCGGAAATTGAAGCTGGATGATGAGCTCGAGTGGATTAATTCCAGTATTTTGTTTATTGATCTTATTAGAGTTAATATTAGAAATTTGTGGCTGGGAGGTTTGGTGATTAGCTTACCCAATTTTACCTAAATTAGTTTGCTTTGAGAATATTGATTAGTTTCGGTGTTCTTCAGTGATGAACAAATATGACGAACAAATTTTAAAAATCCCTAAAATAAAGCTTTGAAAAAATCAAGTTTGGCTTTTGCTCTTATGTGAACAAATGCATTCTCATCAGTGGATTTTACCATGGACTATTGGACTTTTAAACATGAACTGTAAATTAAAATATAATGATACGAAATCGCAAAAAAAAATATTGTTGGCATAATTTTGTTTAGTTTCTACAATTGAAATCAATATAAAGGTTTTAGATTCGGGCTAGAAGTTCGATGTATCAAATATTTCTTTAAAAAAATGCAGCCATGTCTACTTCCGTTTGAGAAATATCAATAACAATTGCCAAAAATAAATTAAAGGGAGATGAATTAAGTAAGCAAATAATAGATTATAAATAATTTGAAGCGAAATTAAAATTGAACATAAGATTAAATCATAATTAAATCAGAGTAAAATTCGAATAGAATTTAAAAAAATTAGATTAAATAAAAATTTCTTAAAATAAAATTGAGACTACATAAAAAATAAAGCAAAATTAATATAAAATTTAATAAGAAATAAATCACGAAATTTAAAATAAAGTTGTGTGATTTTGACCCATCAATATTTTTTAAATCCTATAGATAATATTTTCGAGTTTTGGCATTTTTCCGATTGGTGTGAGTTGTAAGCAACTGAACGTCGACAAAAGGTGATAATGAGACAAGATATGTCGATAATGTCCGCCTACAGTTAAAATGTAAACGTCAAACTATGTCGCTCAACGCGACAACGAAATTCATTTTTTTCCACAGTACATGCTTACCTTCATACTCAATTCGGTTCAAAAGTTCTCTCGCAAATACCTCAGGCATCTGCTGCACTGGAACTTTTACGACGCACATAATAATAATCTAGTTAGGAGTTTTACTTTCAAAGACATCTCCGGGTGGTTTCCCAGTCACTGCTTTTTTACTCTTTCGTTCTTCATAGTCCTGCCAAGTATTCCAGGTGGTTGGTGCAATGCATTTATAATGCATTATCTACAGCGCCGTAGCGTGTGGTTGGCCAGGTTGGCCCCCGCCAAGGGCGCCAGGCCTTTGGGGGGCGCCGAAATCCAGAATTAAATTATAGGAAATGATGACAAACCTCATTAAGGTTTTTTTTTACGCGGATGGATGGATACCACTTGAATTTTCTTCGATTTTTTTATAATTTGTTCGGTGAGGGTAATTCATTGTTTTATTGATGTTGAGGGTCTCAATCGGCTAAAATCAAACCGTGTAAAAAACCTTGATAAACTCTCTAATTTATCGGTTCAAAGTGTTTCAGATTCAAGCTTTTAACAGACATTTCCCTCGGGGACTACATCCGCAATCAACCGTTTGACTTATTTTCGAAAGGTATTTTTCCGTCAATAATTGATGCAGGTAACAGAACGTATGAAGTGAAAATAGAAAGGAACACGAAATATAAATTAAAAGAAGATTGGAACAAGTTTATGGGGAAGAAGCCCTAGATGAAGACTTCAACACGCCAAAGGCAAAACATAGAGTAGACTTTAAAAAACGCGTATAATTTTTGTTCGTGATTAAGAAATCTAAGCCGTTTCCAAGTAATAAATACTCGGATGTAGTGATAGGGAGTTTGTTTTAATTTGAGAAAAATTCGGACCATAACGATCGCATTTAATCCTGTGAAATTTTCGATTAATTTAAACAGACAATTGTATGAAAATTTATTGGCCTAACCAATTCAACCAATGCCACCAAACTACCGATAGGCCCACTCTAGGAATTGATCCGAATAGGCCCGAAGTTGTCTTTTTTTATACGACTTGGTCAAATCGCTATTCTTACCTAACACTAATTCTCTCCAAGTTGAATTAGCTATCTCAGTCTGAAGAATCAGGACGATGTTTTTTACTTGTTCGACGTTGCAGCTGTTGTTATGTTAGAAAAGAAACCCAATCTTTAAATTACTTTTCAAAATTTCACAGAAAGCGAGCATGAAAGCACCCTCTCCACCACTGATCAAATGTGGCTTACAATTATTTAAGATAGACGACAGACTATACTAACCTTCAAAAAGGCTACAACTCATCGGCCGAAACGTCGGGCACGTAAGAAGAATATCGTCCTGATTCTTTAGACTGAGAAAGCCAACTTCCGAGTATTACATTTTATCTAGTCGAAAAATGTCCTGTAAGTCCAGTAGAGTAGTTCTTTCAAACCACCGACCAAGGACTAATGGCGATTCCGAAGGTATTTCAATCCACTCCAAAGAAGGGTTCTTCTTGTTGTGATTACGTCCGAAAGCGATCCAACCACTGATCGGCACAATTGAGATGGATTTTATTGGCCTAGCTAGATCAGCTAGTGCGTGAATTCACAACAAGGAAATCTGGATTTTGTGTCGGTAACACACGTACTACTGGATCTAGATTTTTTATTTGCATAGGTTTATTTAATCTTTAACCCTTATGCGGCCGACGGGGTACCCGTGTTCCTTTTTGAAATTCAAATGGTGATATTTCAATAAATTTTTATAGCTGAAAGCTGAAACTCGGTGACATCTAAGAACTCCATAAAATGTAGCATCTGTGAGAAAATCACGTTGATACAGTGAGGAGGGACGTGGGGAGGGGCATCTGATTTTTTTTACCACGTGGATGGCCGACAGGGTACCCGTGTTCCACTAAATTGATATTTTCATAACTTCACCAATTTTCAACCGATTTAGATAATTTTGACAGTTTTGGAAACAGAAACTCATATACTTTTTGCCCATTGTCAAGGTTTACAGCTTTTGTCCATGGTTATACAAGAAATCTTTGAAGTAAGGCTTAAGAGTCTACACACGTAATCGAAGGACTATCAACCAGTTTCAAATATATTCCATGCTCATTGCGCTTCTTAGAATAGTCGGTGTTCACAGTATATATTCTGGGTCTCCAAAAACCTCTGGAGTAAGGCCTAAGTCATCCAAAAAATCTCTGGAATAAGATCTTATGGGCTGCTAACGTAACCAAATGTCTATCGTGTAAATTCAAAAACGGTACATGCACTTTATGGTGCTTAGCATATAATGCTTTCACAGTATAAGTTCCAGATTATTTGCATTCCAAGTAGTTCTTGTTGCTGTCATTGATTCCAGGTGGTCTACGAACTCCATGCAGTCAAGGTCTTCGGGTCAATCTTCGTAATGGAGGCAGTTAACGAAGAATAAACAAGTTGCGTGACCCCTTCTTGGTATATGTTTGTATTCTAAGTAGTTCTTGTTGTTATCGTGGGCTCCAGGTAGTCTACGAACTCCATAGAGTCAAGATCTGTGGATCAACCTCAGTAACGGAGGCAGTTATTGAAGAATAAACAAGTTGTGTGACCCCTTCTTGGTATTTGTTTGTATTCCAAGTAATTCTTGTTGTTGTCATTGGTTCCAGGTAGTCTACAAACTCCATAAATTCAAGGTCTGTGGATCAACCTCCGTAATGGAGGCAGTTAATGAAGAATAAATAAGTTGTGTGACCCCTTCTTGATATATATATATATATATATATATATATATATATATATATATATATATATATATATCTGTTTTTAATGTAGTTCTTGTTGTTGTCGTGAGTTCCAGGTAGTCTACGAACTCCATACAGTCAAGGTCTTCGGATCAATCTCCGTGATGGAGGCAGTTATCGGAGAATAAACAAGTTGCATGACCCCTTCTTGGTATATGTTTGTATTCCAAGAAGTTCCTGTTGTTGTCGTGAGTTCCAGGTAGTCTACGAACTCCACACAGTCAAGGTCTTCGAATCAATCTCCGTAATGGAGGCAGTTATCGAAGAATAAACAAGTTGCGTGACCCCTTCTTGGTATATGTGTGTATTCCAAGTAGTTCTTGTTGTTGTCGAGGACTTCAGATAGCCTACGAACTCCATAGAGTCAAGGTCTGGGGATCAACCTCGGTAACGAAGGCAGCGTTTGCAGAATAAACAAGTTTTGTGACCCCTTCATGATATATGTTTGTATTCCAAGTAGTTCTTGTTGTTGTCGTTGGCTCCAAGTAGTCTTCGAACTCCATGGATTCAAGGTCGGTAGATCAACCTCCGTAATGGAGGCAGTTATTGAAGAATGAACAAGTTGTGTGACCCCTTCTTGGTATATGTTTGTATTCCAAGTAGTTCTTGTTGTTGTCGTGGGCTCCATGTAGTCTACGATTTGCATAGATTCAAGGTCGGTGGATCAACCTCCGTAATGGAGGCAGTTATTGCAGAATAAACATGTTGCGTGACCCCTTTTTGGTATATGTTTGTATTTCATGTAGTTCTTGTTGTTGTCGTGAGTTCCAGGTAGTCTACGAACTCCATACAGTCAAGATCTTCGGATCTATCTCCGTAATGGAGGCAGTTATCGAAGAATAAACATGTTGCGTGACCCCTTCTTGGTATATGTGTGTATTCCAAGTAGTTCTTGTTGTTGCCGAGGACTCCAGGTAGTCTACGAACTACATACAGTCAAGGTATGGGGTTCGACCTTGGTAATGGAGGCAGTTATTGAAGAATAAACAAGTTGTGTGACGCCTTCATGATATTTGTTTGTTTTCTAAGTAGTTCTTGTTGTCATTGGTTCCAGGTAGTCTACGAACTCCATAGAGTCAAGGTCTGTGGATCAATCTTCGTAATTGAGGGAGTTATTGAAGAATAAACAAGTTTTGTGACCCCTTCTTGGTATATGTTTGTATTCCAAGTAGTTCTTGTTGTCGTGGGCTCCAGGTAGTCTACGAACTCCATGGATTCAAGGTATGTGGATCCACCTCCGTAATGGAGGCAGTTATTGTATAATAGACAAATTGTGTGACCCCTTCTTGGTATATGTTTGTATTCCATGTAGTTTTTGTTGGTGTCGTTAGTTCCAGGTAGTCTACGAACTCCATGCAGTCAAGATCTTCGGATCAATTGTTTGTATTCCAAGTAGTTTTTGTTGTTGTCGTGGGCTCCAGGTAGTCTACGAACTCCATAGAGCCAAGGTCGGTGGATCAACCTCCGTAACGGATGCAGTTATTGAAGAACAATTGGGAGGGACGGAAGTAAGCGGTTTTCCTCCAATACCTTTTCCGAACTTAATCTATCACATGTTGTGCATATGCATAATCGAGTTTCAGACATAGTAATTAATTTCCACTCCGGGTGGCTCAATACCCAGAACATAGGCAATTAACTTTGAATGTACTGAACTCGAAAGGCAATCTCTCTTCGTTAATGTGGTTGGGTTGGGATCTGACGACCAACTGGCACAATCTCACACAACCCTACTTCATCGAGCGCCGTTGGTGATGAAGCAAGTAAAAATAAACAAGTTGTGAGACCCCTTCTTTGTATATGTTTGTATTTTAAGTAGTTGTTTTCATTGTCGTGGGCTCCGTAATGAAGGCAAGGCAAAATACGTGAATGGAATCCGTATTTTTTTGTCGAAGAGACTTACGAACTTATTAACAGGTACTCATAAATGATTCATAATAAGCTACAGGCAGTGAAAGTTATTTCATGAAAATCTCTATTGTTTGCGGCAAATTGGGTCGAAAACGTAATAAAATCGGGTTAGGCAAAATCAGGGGTAGACAAAATCTGGGAGTGACAAAATCGGGTCAACCTCATCTGAGTGAATGTACGCATTCCTAGTACAGTAGCCGTTCGATAACTGCAAAATATTTACTTTTCAGTTATCGAATGCCGTTCGATAACTGCAACGCACTCTAGACGTCAAACGGTTGTCAATCGACGTCAGATGTAATAAAAGTGCATCTAAATGTGCAGCGCAATGCAGCTGCCATTGAGTCTGACATCGGTTTGAAGTTTAGCGGTCCGATAACTGTAAAACTGTTGAAACTATCGAATTGCAGTTAAAAAGCATTGCAGTTAAATGGCTTGCAGTTATCGAACGTCTGCTGTAGTTTTTGTTTTAGCCATGGTACTAGGTAGTCTATGAACTCCATATAGGAATGATCTGCAGATCAACCCACGAACGGAAGGCTATTGGTATATGTTTGCATTTCAAGTACTTCAAGTTGTTGTCATTAGCTCTGGGTAGTTATTGAAGAATAAACAAGATGTGAAACCTCATCTTGATATATTAGCATTCCAAGTAGTTATTTTTGTCGTGTTGTTGTTGGTTCCAGGTAGTATACAAACTTCATTATATCACTAATATGAAGTTGTCTATTCTTTGGAAATGCAAATTGTAAATAAATTGGAACGATGCAACTTCACGCCGAGAACGTGAGGGAAAAAACGGACTAATATCGCAAAGATCATGTACCATATTAAAATTAGATTAAGGACACTCCTCACGGTATCCAAGTTTCAAAGTGCTCGCGTTTTCGGGGGCACACCAATCGATACGGAGGCGGCGCAAGGAGTGATCTTAAAGACCCTCTAGATATTCGTGTAAGCCTAGAAGTCTTACTCCATAAATTTCAAGGATGACCATCAGCATCAGACCATGAACGCATTTTATTCATGGACCCCAAAGGCATGTACCAAACTTAAAACAAGGTGATATATCTGGTGGATCCTAATGCATTACTTCAGGGTTTTCTTGGATGACCATGAACATTTGAAATGGGTGCATTATATTCTACGTACCATAAAATGCATGTATAACTATTCAAATAGGCCGAAAGAACTCTGGTTACGCGTGAAGTTCTTGAGGATTGTTCAAGTGTTCTCTTGGATAGCCATGAACATAAGTAACGAAAGCGGTATATTCTATGTACCACAGATATCTGGTTACGTGTGAAGATCCTGAGGCCTATTCTAGCATTTGCTTGGAAGACCATAAACATATGCTATGGACGTATTCTATTCTATGTACCACAAAGGGCATGTAACACTTTTGAAAAAATCTGAAAGATCTTTGGTTACGCGTGTAGATCTTAAGGCCTTTTCCAGGGTTTTCTTGGATGACCATGAACATATGCAATAAAGGCGTTCTATTTTATGTACCACAAAGGGCATGTAACACTTTTGAAAAAATCTGAAAGATCTTTGGTTACGCGTGTAGATCTTAAGGCCTTTTCCAGGGTTTTCTTGGATGACCATGAACATATGCAATAAATGCGTTCTATTCTATGTACCACAAAGGGCATGTAACACTTTTGAAAAAATCTGAAAGATCTTTGGTTACGCGTGTAGATCTTAAGGCCTTTTCCAGGATTTTCTTGGATGACCATCAACATATGCAATGAAAGCGCTTTTTTCTATGTACCACAAAGGGCATGCACCACTTTTGAAACAATCTAAAAGATCTCTGGTTACGCGTGTAGACCTGAAGGCCTTTTCCAGGGTTTTCTTGGATGACCATGAACATATGCAATGAAGGCGCCAGAGGACTTATCCGAGAGATTTCTTCGATAGCGCAGAACATATGTAGTGATCACATTTGATTTCAAGATGCGCAAAGAGCATGTACCACTTTTGAGACAAGTTCATAGACCCATGGTTACGAGTGTAGACCTTAAGGCCTTACTCCAGAGATTTCTTGGATGACTCGGTACATATACTATTATCGCATTCTATGCTAAGTACCACAAAGAGCATGTACCGTATTTGAATTTGCATTATAGGCCTTTGGTTACGCGAGTAGATCTTTAGGCTTTACTACAGAGATTTCTCGGATGACTAAGACCTCATTTCAGGGATTTTTGCATTACCCGAAGCATATACTGTGAACACCTTCAGTTCTAAGAAGCGCAAAGAGCTTGTAGCATATTTGAAACTGGTTGAATGGCCTTTGGTTACGCGTGTAGACTCTTAAGCCTTACTTCAAAGATTTCTTGTATAACCATGGGAATAAGCTGTAAACCTTGACAGTGGGCAAAAAGTATATGAGTTTCTGTTTCCAAAACTGTCAAAATTATCCAAATCGGTTGAAAATTGTTGAAATTATGAGAATATCAATTTATGGGAACACGGGTACCCTGTCGGCCATCCACGTGTGTTTTTTTTTGTTGGCCGCATAAGGGTTAAGAAAATCGTTGAAATTTCTATAAGAAAATGATTTTTAGAAATGTTCTGGCCATTTTTATAATCCTTACACCTATTGGGACACATGCAAGTTATAGAGACTTAAGGAATTCATAAAGCAAACATTTATTAAATCCACCACGCAAAAAATGTAGATAATGAAAGAAAAACAGCTCCTGTCATGTCATTTGTTTTGAACATGCATGAAAGTAAGGGGCGCCCAATAACGGTTTCGCCAGGGGCGCTGGTAGTCCACGCTACGGCTCTGATTATCTAATTTTCGCCGATGGCAGGTTGTCTTTTTTGTGATTTTTCATACTGTAAATAAGTTTGTCATCAAGATGGTAGGTTGCCGTAGATCGTAGATGATAATAGTAATTCGAAATATAGTCATAGGTACTTCAGAGTGGCAACATCGTTTTAGTTTTAAAAGGTTACGATTATGATTATCTTAAGTTTATTTTGATCATAAGTGTAGTATGTGACGTGTTAAATGGTGAATAAACACAGAAATTCATCTCAATTTGTATGGAATATTTTTCTGTGTTTTCATAGGGAATTGTTTAAAGTGAAGAAGGTAGAAGGTAGATGAATATTGTATAGAAAGTAGAAGAACCATGATCAAGTAAGTAGTAAGTAGAAGAATCATCATTTTTTTGCAATTTGCAATGAATTTGAATTTTTTACAATGATCAGATAAACTGTAAGATAAACTGTAGTCTTTGATTGATAAAAAGGCCTACTTTTCCATTCCAACGAAATGGGTGCTTTAATAACCATTCTGCAACTCAAATGAGTTACATAATAGCAGTTTGTGCTACAAGTTGTTAAAAATGATTTTTTCAGGACGAGTTGTACGTTTATCCAACGAGGCTTGTCGATTGATGAGATATAAGTGTATTACTTCTACTTGAAGTTAAATGCAATTCACAAATTCTTTGCAACTTGTTATCAACATGTTCTTGATTGGCCTTTTGTCCCTTTCGACGTTTTGTCCTTTCGACTTTTTGTCATAGATTCATGCAACTTATTTCAGTTGTATAATGGTCATTGAAGCACCCATTTCGTTGGTATGGAAAAGTAGGCCGTTTTAGCACTCAAACAAAAACTGTAAACCAGGTATAGTGATCAGTAGTTGCAAAATAGTAGTTTCAACCAGTTGCAAAAAGATGATTCTTTCAGCACGAGTTGTACGTTTATCCAACGAGGCTTGCCGAGTAAGATGCATTGGTAAATTTGTAGCAAAACGGTACAAACTGATTTACTCCACATGATCATTTTTACCAATAAATCATGTTGCTGCAGAGAACAATCATATTCCATGTTATCGTGCCACATTGCATAGGTCCACAAGCAGATGCGATAGATGAACTTGTCTTTGGAAAATTCTGATATCATGGTCATCAAACTATTGCATTTATTATGCGACGTAGAGAATAAACTATTTGAATACTTACCCAAGCTTGATCATCAAAATGTTCTGATGTTGGTTTTTCATTATAGCACCCAAATGAGTGTTATAATGAATTTAATGCAACCCGTTTGAGTTGTATAATGGTCGTTAAAGCACCCATTCGGTTGGTATGGAAAAGTAGGCCGTTTTATCACTCAAAAACGAACTGTAAACCAGGTATTATGATCAGGAATTGCAAAAATGGATATTTAAACACCAATTTGTGAAGAGAAATTTTCTGCCAAAGCTTCATTCAGATATTTAACATTATTTTGAAATTACTTCCCCGACATATAAATGAGAAGGTTATGTTATACTTCAAATACTAACGTGTCCCAAACCCAAGTCCTGGTGTTAGGTGGGACGCTAAACAGCCCTGACACGACGGCCCTCCGACGAGACAGGAGGTTTGCGCAGGCCCAATAAGCCGCCTAGAAAACCAATCATTACGAACAATATAAGAGATAATGCGACTCGATATAATCGGCAAAGACCTAGGTGACGAATACAGGATCACGATTGGAAGCTTGGAACATGGAATTGCAAGTCGCTAGGTTTCGCAGGTTGCGACAGGATGATCTACGATGAATTACATCCCCGCTGATTTGCTGGACAGGACAGAAAGTGTGGAAAAGCGGGCATCGAGCGGCTACCTTCTACCAAAGCTGTGGCACCACCAACGAGCTGGGAACCGGCTTCATAGTGCTGGGTAAGATGCGCCAACGCGTGATTGGGTGGCAGCCAATCAACGCAAGGATGTGCAAGCTGAGGATTAAAGGCCGTTTCTTCAACTATAGCATCATCAACGTGCACTGCCCACACGAAGGGAGACCCGACGACGAGAAAGAAGCGTTCTACGCACAGCTGGAGCAGACATACGATGGATGCCCACTGCGGGACGTTAAAATCGTCATCGGTGACATGAACGCACAGGTAGGAAGGGAGGAAATGTATAGACCGGTCATCGGACCGGATAGTCTGCACACCGTATCGAATGACAACGGCCAACGATGCATAAACTTCGCAGCCTCCCGCGGAATGGTAGTCCGAAGCACCTTCTTTCCCCGCAAAAATATCCACAAGGCCACATGGAGATCACCTAACCAAGAAACGGAAAACCAAATCGACCACGTTCTAATCGACGGTAAATTCTTCTCCGACATCACGAACGTCCGCACTTACCGCAGTGCGAATATTGAATCCGACCACTACCTCGTTGCAGTATGTCTGCGCTCAAAACTCTCGACGGTGTACAACACGCGTCGAAGTCGGACGCCGCGGCTTAACATTGGGCGGCTACAAGATGGTAGACTAGCCCAAGAATACGCGCAGCAGCTGGAAGTGGCACTTCCAACGGAAGAGCAGCTAGGCGCAGCGTCTCTTGAAGATGGCTGGAGAGATATTCGATCCGCCATTGGTAGCACCGCAACCGCTGCACTTGGCACGGTGCCCCCGGATCAGAGAAACGACTAGTATGACGGCGAATGTGAGCAGTTAGTGGAAGAGAAGAATGCAGCATGGGCGAGATTGCTGCAACACCGCACGAGGGCGAACGAGGCACGATATAAACAGGCGCGGAACAGACTCGATTTTCCGGAGGAAAAAGCGCCAGCAGGAAGATCGAGACCGTGAAGGGATGGAGCAACTGTACCGCGCTAATATCACACGAAAGTTCTATGAGAAGTTGAACCGTTCACGTAAGGGCCACGTGCCACAGCCTGATATGTGTAAGGACATAAACGGGAACCTTCTTACGAACGAGCGTGAGGTGATCCAAAGGTGGCGGCAGCACTACGAAGAACACCTGAATGGCGATGTGGCAGACGAAGACGGCGGTATGGTGATGGACCTGGGAGAACGCGCGCAGGACATAATTCTACCGGCT
Source organism: Armigeres subalbatus (assembly GCF_024139115.2). NCBI lineage: Eukaryota > Metazoa > Arthropoda > Insecta > Diptera > Culicidae > Armigeres > Armigeres subalbatus. The sequence continues at coordinate 244,724,474 of NC_085140.1, read as the reverse complement.
CCGGATCTCCAGGAAATCCAGGAGGAGATTGGCCGGCTGAAGAACAACAAAGCCCCTGGGGTTGACCAACTACCAGGAGAGCTATTTAAACACGGTGGTGAGGCACTGGCTAGAGCGCTGCACTGGGTCATTACCAAGATTTGGGAGGAGGAATTTTTGCGGCAGGAGTGGATGGAAGGTGTCGTGTGTCCCATCTACAAAAAGGGCGATAAGCTGGATTGTAGCAACTACCGCGCAATCACATTGCTGAACGCCGCCTACAAGGTACTCTCCCAAATTTTATGCCGTCGACTAGCACCAACTGCAAGGGAGTTCGTGGGGCAGTACCAGGCGGGTTTTATGGGCGAACGCTCCACCACGGACCAGGTGTTCGCCATTCGCCAAGTACTGCAGAAATGCCGCGAATACAACATGCCCACACATCATCTATTCATCGACTTCAAAGCCGCATATGATACAATCGATCGGGACCAGCTATGGCAGCTAATGCACGAACACGGTTTTCCGAATAAACTGACACGGTTGATCAAAGCGACGATGGATCGGGTGATGTGCGTAGTTCGAGTTTCAGGGGCATTCTCGAGTCCCTTCGAAACCCGCAGAGGGTTACGGCAAGGTGATGGTCTTTCGTGTTTGCTATTCAACATCGCTTTGGAAGGGGTAATACGAAGAGCAGGGATTCACACGAGTGGTACAATTTTCAATAAGTCCGTCCAGCTATTTGGTTTCGCCGACGACATAGATATTATGGCACGTAACTTTGAGAAGATGGAGGAAGCCTACATCAGACTGAAGAGGGAAGCTAAGCGGATCGGACTAGTCATCAACACGTCGAACACGAAGTACATGATAGGAAGAGGTTCAAGAGAAGACAATGTGAGCCACCCACCGCGAGTTTGCATCGGTGGTGACGAAATCGAGGTGGTAGAAGAATTTGTGTACTTGGGCTCACTGGTGACTGCCGAAAATGACACCAGCAGAGAAATTCGGAGACGCATAGTGGCTGGAAATCGTACGTACGTACCGCAAGACGCTCCGATCGAATAGAGTTCGCCGCCGTACCAAACTGACAATCTACAAAACGCTAATTAGACCGGCAGTCCTCTACGGACACGAGACCTGGACGATGCTCGTGGAGGACCAACGCGCACTTGGAGTTTTCGAAAGGAAAGTGCTGCGTACCATCTATGGTGGGGTGCAGATGGCGGACGGTACGTGGAGGAGGCGAATGAACCACGAATTGCATCAGCTGTTGGGAGAACCATCCATCGTTCACACCGCGAAAATCGGACGACTGCGATGGGCCGGGCACGTAGCCAGAATGTCGGACAGTAACCCGGTGAAAATGGTTCTCGACAACGATCCGACGGGCACAAGAAGGCGAGGTGCGCAGCGGGCAAGGTGGATCGATCAGGTGGAAGATGACTTGCGGACCCTCCGTAGACTGCGTGGTTGGCGACGTGTAGCCATGGACCGAGCCGAATGGAGAAGACTCTTATATACCGCACAGGCCACTTCGGCCTTAGTCTGATTAAATAAATAAATAAATACTAACGTGTCCGTAAATAACCTCCATTCATAAATACACCAAGATTATAGCCAGATAAACATTCCGAAAATTGCACTCCGATTAGCATTACTCATCTCTTTTATTCAGCGATGACTATCCGCTCGCCGCAATTTAGCCCATTTTCGAAATAAGTTCGGTGCAGGTCCTTCTTAAACGACCATCAGCGCAGTGGCACTCTTACTGACAGCATCGCAACAATTATTACCTAGAGCTCCTGGCGGAAAGCATCTTAAAATTGTCGGGTGATAAAATCTGAAAGGGAAAGATAGCACCGCTAACTCATAAAAGTTGATTTTCCGGAATCCACTAAACGTGAGTGTCCTCTCGCTGAATATGATTTGGCCCGTTTCCTTTCCAGAAAACCACTTGTGGCGGTGGAGCCAATCTTGGATTATATGTATGCAGATGCTAATCTAGTTTAGCAGCATACATTATAGTCCAATCGAAAAAAAAACTTTCACTTGATCGATAAACTTTATTGGAACATTCACGTTAAATAATGTTAAAGATCATTATTCCATGGAAGTTTTGTTTGTGTGCACCGCGTTCCATCTACATTTGAACTTATCACACAACAAATCAAAGGATAATGGGTGTCCTCAAAAGCTTCCTTCTAGCAAACAGGACGCTCAGTCGGTAGGGTTATTTTATGCTCGCGCGTACAAATAATAAATTAAGTTTTTTATCTACCCGTGTTTTAGTTTGTTAGGAATCGGTAATTATATGCCGTACATGAACTGAAATCATGTTAAAAAATATTATAGAGCGTTTAAGAAAATTTCAATAAAGCATACTCATCAGGAAAGAATGCCAAATTTTCTCACGTGTCAGGTGTTTGTTCGTTGGGTTCGTGAATTTGTTTGGGAATCTCGTTACGACTAACAGCGTTGCCTTTCCACTTTCAAATAACAGCCACTTTAGAACAGTCATCTGTAATAATTGCACAGAGCAACGCGTAATTGTTGTCTTTGTCATAACCATTTCACCGTAGGCTACATCTTGTAATAAATTTTCCGGCGGAATGCAAGCATTTACCGAATGTTTCCACCCGCGAAATTTCTGTTACCGAGCGTTAAAATTATGGCGGCAAACTGGAAAGGGAAAGTAAGCGGTAAAGAATGCTACACAATTTTAAACTGTTATTACATTACAAGCTTGTGCTATGTGCAGATGGGGTCATGAAGATAAATTCGTTTTGCGTAAGTTTAGATGAAACATTAGAATTCTTCTACCTGTTGGTATTGTATTTTACTAGTTTCAGAATCCGTCGTGGCATGGAAGAGTTAAGAATCTGCAAATTATCTTACATCTTTTTTCCTAGATCTGATGTAACATCTATGAAGATACAGCAGGCGTAATAAAGAGTTCAATTTATCATAAATTAACATGAGTGTAATGTACAATGGCACAATAAGAGTAATTTCGAATCTTCGAGACGAGCCAGCCTCGGGCTGAAAGTCTCGATAATAAAGACAAAAAAAGTAATTTCGAAACATATGCTGTGCCATGCGCAGCCAAGATATTTAACAACAAAAAAAACCTCCCATTGAATTCCACCACTTAATTGTATCTTGACAGATACGTATTTCGACCTCAACAGTAAGGCCGTCTTCAGTGTCTCGTACTTGACTCGACTTTCGACGAGTCGAGTCAAGTACGAGACACTGAAGACGGCCTTACTGTTGAGGTCGAAATACGTATCTGTCAAGATACAATTAAGTGGTGGAATTCAATGGGATTGTTTAAACTCGTCTTATGACAGGTGAAAACATTCCACTAAAAAGCTCAAAATAATTTTCTTATCAACAAAAAAAAGATTTTTCGTACGGCCGACTTGCTGAATAATGTGGAATGTGCTATTAATTATGAAAGTAATGGACAGTTCTTGTATTTTGAAGCGTATTCCAATTTGTTGATGAGCCCCAAAAAACATATTTATAACGAGGCTGAATAGTGAATTTATAAAAATTTCATTTCATCATAGGATGTTTCCCTGTATTGTCGCAAATCTGCCCAATCTTTTGCGGTTTTCAGCGTGTTGAACTTAAAACAACATAACATAAACATAAAAAAACCTTACTGTGAAGTCCAGTATTGACGTAGCAATGAATATTCCGGAAGGCCATTTCTTGCGCCATAGTGACATAATTTGTTACAAAACTTTACAGTTTCACACGCTGCAAGTTTTTAATATATCTGATCCGCTCGCCGCTGCAAGCACTTTAGAAGTTTAATTAGATTCCGCACATAGCAAAGAGGCGATGGTGAATATTTTCACACTTTTCCAACGCTGTAAAAACGATTTATCTGAAAGGAAGCAGTTCAACGTCGGATACTGATAGGACAACATGCACTAGAAACTGTAATGTAATTCTCGTTTTTGCTCGGCAGTGTTGAGAGATAATTTCTATCCGAATATTAATACTGCTGCCATCAGCTTGTGAATTGCTTCGATAGAGTCACAAAGTAGTAACACACATGGTTTTAAGGTTCTCCTAAACACACGCGATGCGACAATCGCGACGCAATTCTATCGCTTGGCGACTGCGTCTCTGTCATCGTTAGTATGGAAGTGTAAATGGAACATTGCTTGTAGCGACCCGATACAAAACGATACAATCGTGGCGACTAGTTGTCGCCGTCGCGGCGATGGAATCGCTTAGGTCATGAGGAGCCGTTACATTGAAAAAAAAATGCAGCGCCCCAGAAGGAACACGCTTTGAAATAATATACGAACCATTATTCACCTTCAAGCTACAATGTAGCTAGTGACGTTGATTGATTCTGGGAAATGATGTTACAATCTACAGCTACTCTGTATTCAATGGCTGTTTTTGATCGTTTCAGTGTGCTATCGCGGTGAAAATTCCCTGCTGTTGTGCACTAGAAGCAATATATCAAATCGAAACTTCAAATGTTCTCCATGGAGAATTTTGTAAGTACAATTCATTCTATTTATTTTTTGACATAAATCTTCAGTTTCTTCGTAAATAGGTATCTTTGAGCAAGATAGAATTTCCTCTTCCGAAAAATAAGCAAAGCGCAAAATGCGGAAGAAGCTCCAGTTATATACTCGGCCAACGAAAAGTTTTTCAACACCACCGGCAAGCACGATTTTCATACACTTTCAACATGTTTGAGGATCGAAATTGAAAACAATTCGTTTTGGCTGAAATTTTACTGGGCACCTCAACTCAACTCATGTTTACTGAAATGCAATTGGCGAAAAATTCACAATCCAACATAATGAGTACTGCATAGGTACCTCAATATTTCTGGTTGGTGAATATCAAATTCTGTGTAGGCCTTGTGTGGAATCTGCTTGAATAATTGCCGCAACCTTCAATTTAATCTGTTAGGACTATAAAGATTCCACTTTCTATATGGCGCTGTATATAAGAAGTTTGTCTTATTTCCAACAGAAACGCGTTTAAACTGGATTATGTATATGCATATTACATACCTAAATGTAACTTTTATGTATAAAACCCTGCTTAATCCACCTAGCGGTGATTATGCCTTTCTCGTGCAAATGAAAAATTGTATTTTGTCCATAACTTCCAAGCCCATAGTCTGATCTGGCCAATTTTCAATAGAAAACAATGGTACAGGATTTTGCGTCGAAGGCAACTTGTAGAGCAAATCGATTAAGAAGTGCCAAAAAAATGAGTGACATATTTTTTAATCGATTTTTGTTTTGTAAAAAAATGTATTTTGGCCATATTTTCCGAGCCCATAGTCCGATCTGGCCAATTTTCAATAGGAAATAATGGGACAGGATTCTGCGTTGCAAGCAAATCGGTTAAGGATAAGTGCCTGAAAAATGAGTGACACTTTTTCCACATTTTTTGGGTGCGCACCCACCCACAGACATACACACACATACAAACAGACATCACTTGAACTCGTCGAACTGAGTCGATCGATATATAACACTATGGGCCTCCCGGCCTTCTACAAAAAGTTTGGTTTTGGAGCGATCATATAGCCTTTACGTTTAGTACTTTGTATACGAGAAAGGTAAAAATGTAAGCGGCCACTAGCAAAAAACCATGTTTATAATCTTATTTGGATTGAAGCAAGGTGATCTGCATTTTACTATAGAAGGTATTCAGCGTACAACCGAACCAATTTCGCATATGTAACGGGCCTGACGTAAATCGATCGCTCCAAATAAATAAAAATTGTATAATGAAAATTGGGAATTTATTATCGAACTTTAATAGAACTCTTCATTTACACCAAATTCACTCAAGATTATATGTTTATTGAAATTATTTTTGTATTTTTGGTGTAGTTTGTAATCATAGTGAATAGTGAATAGTGTAAGGTTATTGGTAATGAAAAAAGGGAGATGTAAGAAAGATGAAGAAGAAAGAAGGAAAAAGGAAAATTGAAGAAGAAAGAATGAAGAAGAATGAAGGAAGAAGGAAGATTGAAGAAAGGAGAAAAAGAAAGAAGAAGGAAGAAAGAGGAAGGAAGAAGGGAGAAAGAGGATGATGATGATGATGATGGTCCCACCACATACCCCTACAAAGGTTTGAGCTGGACGAGTTATCTTTAAGATAATTGAATAAGATCAATGTAATCGGTTATGCAAACAAACGATCCGATTGTATATACAGATATAAAATCCAAAATAAAATTCCATGCCGTACAGCAAAAAATAAATTGGTAAAATGAACTATAGAATTACACCCTGAATGTTCGTAATCATCAGTAGTGATACATGCAGGCTAAACCTGTGAAACCTCTCGCACAGATTTCAAAAGCTCCGCCAAATCGCGTTCTAAATCACAAACCAGGATCGCACTCTAAAACTCACATGTATCTCTCAATATGAATAATTAGGTTCGACAACCAAACGCCAAAACCTGTGTAACCGCTCCGTCGATAACAAAAGTTTCGGGTCATCCGCGAGTACAAAATAATCTACCAGATGGTTTACTACTAATTCAAAAGCATTATTCAACAGTTCGAATTATACAAGTTTTCATTAAATTCAAAATCATTCATATCTGTAATCCGCGCGCAATACTCAAACTTTTGTAGACTACACAAAGAAAGGTTCAGAACTAAACTACGTCAATAAAATAAAATCTATCATCATCATCGAGGCGAACGTCATAGCTTATTAATGCCTCAATAAATGATAAAAAATAAAAAAAACTTGTCCATAATAAAGCATCCGTTGCAAAAACTTCGTCAAGATACATCTGTTAACGGGTAAAAAATTGCCGGGTAGCTGTTCAAAAGGCAGCTTTGACGTGTGAAATGCATTGTCTCTTAAGGAAGGAAGAAGTAAGAAGGAATAAAAAAAATCATAAGGGTTGTGTACAAGACACGACCGCCCGACGTAAACTACGTAAAACCGTTTGGTGAAATGAAGAACCATCATTCATGAATATTACAAAATTGTTCTTTTGATTACTTTTGAGACAACACTGGTTTCGAGCAATATTCAAAACATAAAATCCAACGATGGCAATATGTTGCAGTGTAGCGGTAAAATCATAGAGCCAGCATCTGCATTTAAGTGAAATACTCTTGTGATATTCTGACTATCGAATGGTTGCTGTTGTGTTGGTGATTAGGAATCCGCATGATCTGAAATCTGTCCTTTTCAGGGCATTAAATTTTTCATTGGAGGAATTTGGTTTGACTGAGAGTAAATTCATGAGATTGTTGCGTTAAATCGGCAGCAGTAACGCAAAAATTCATTAGATTCAATCCATCATTTGACTTCTGCAGAGTTAGTGATTAAAAATCCATCGAAAGATAAAGTTTACGTCAACAATTATTTCAACTTAACCTTCCTCTCAATCACAATGGTAGTCCTGAAAAGAACCGATTAATTTCCACTTATGTGCCTCACCAACAGCACGGCGTTGATTGCCAGATTCAAAGATGCTGTTGGGAACACGGATGTAAAGATGTACTGCTGTTGCCACGACCGCCACCACCACCCAACGAAAAATTTCATCCGCATCATCAGTCATAAATCTCAATCAACGAGCCCTCCCGTGCGAACGAAATCGTCCGTTCTCCGTGACATGCAGAATGAAAATGACGCGCGCACGCGAAACACGGGGCTTTTTATACACAGGGAAGACGAAGCAGTGGCTCAAAAGGCCCGTACGTTACTGCAATATGATGTCCGTGTTGGGGATTTATGAACGGAATTGAAATTTTCACCCGGTTTGGAAAGAAATAACATTTTCAATAGTTTAACGTTGATAATCAATAGTATCAATAGAATTGGCAAATTGCTGGGGAGTTTCCGAATTGATTGATAAGCAAATGTCGGAAATCCATCGAAAGATAAAGACGCTATTACCGTTTGAAATCTTACATGATTTCGTGACGATCCCCAAATTGGAAATTTTCATTTTGCACCCTGTATCCGAGGCTTCCCCTTAGACGTAGTTTACGTCAAAAACAAAGGAGAAGAAAGAAGGAAGAAACAAGAAGAAATCATCCGTTGTAAAAAACTTCGTCAAGATACATCTGTTAACGGGTAAAAAATTGCCGGGTAGCTGTTCAAAAGGCAGCTTTGACGTGTTAAATTGCATTGTCTCTTACGGAAGGAAGAAGTAAGAAGGAATAAAAAAAACTAAGGAGAAGAAAGAAAGAAGAAACAAGAAGGATGAAAAAAGAAGTTCTCTGTTTTCAGCTCTTGATTCTCAGTTAATAATTATTTCTTTATTTCTTCGTCTTCAGCTATGCTGTACAGACCGCTGCTTCTAAAATTATCTTACATCTAGTTGCCTAATGCTATTTTTAAAGGACGTTAACGTTAAAATCAAAATCAGACAAGTCATTGAGAAGGTGCACTGCACTTCATGGAACGGTGCCCAAACTGGTACGGCATATTCAAGTATGCTGCGGACAAGACAGCTGTACAAACTTTTTAAAGTATACACGTCGTTGAATTCCGCGCCGTTACGACGAATAAAACCGAGCACTACAAAAGCTTTGGCGGTGGTCACAGATATATGCTCGCTGAAATTGAGTTTTTTGTCCATTGTTAAGCCAAGATCATTGATGGAAGAGACGCGATCCAGTGAAATTCCATCTGATGAGTAGTTGAAATCGATTTGCGTCCTTGATCTGTTGAAACTGATGATTTTGCACTTTTTGGAATCAAATCCATGGCATTCAGCGCACGCCATTGGGCTATGGTATCGAGATTATGCTGTAGAGCAGAGCAGTCGACAAGTGAAGATACTATTCGAAAAAAAATTAGATCGTCAGCGTACATCAGGCGGTGGGAACGAAGTCGTTCGCACAAATCGTTGACAAAAATTATGAAAAGCAGCGGACCAAGGTGGCTACCTTGCGGTACTCCGGATGGCGTCATGAATGTGTCTGACTTTACAGCACCTAGTTTGACAAAGGCGGATCTTCCAGTCAAGTATGAACAGAGCCAGTCGATAATCCAATCAGGAAATCCAAGGCGGTCAAGCTTCCTAAGCAACAAAGTGTGCGGTACTCTATCGAATGCTTTCGAAAAATCTATGTATATACTGTCCACTTGACATCGTTTTTCTAGGCTTGAGTTCAACTTGCTGGTGTATGTCATGAGATTCGTCACTGTTGAACGTTTTTTACGAATCCATGCTGATATTCAGAAATGATAGGGACGGCAGCCGAATACAGCCTTTCATGGATGAGAAGCTCCAACGTCTTCGCCTTCGTCTTCTTTGATATGGGACGGTAATTTTCAACATTATGAATGCTACCCGTTTTGTGTATTGGAGTAACTGCGAAAGTTCACTTTTCTCTTCCCACTTTTCACTTCTCACTTCCTACTTCTCATTACTGATTTATCATTACTCACTTCTTATTTCTCACTCTTCACTACTCGTAATCTGAAGTCGAAGTTTTTAACTATTTGGCTAAACGACATTCGGCCAAGCGGCATTCGGCCAAATGGCCTGACACCTTTTCAACGTTATCAGTTGCTACGATAAAGATGCATCAACTCAATAATCATCGGAGTTCGATCATTTAACGCTAATTTAACGTAAGTTAACTCGATATTTTTTCGATAATGTGATTAGGTACTAGATTCTGCGAAACCAAGTTGTGTATAATTTTGACAGAAGCCGAAAATTATATAAACTGATTTTTTCTTCAAAATTTCTCATCGAAGCATCATCGTACAATAGTTATCGTTATCGAAGATGGCGTTAAATAAACGACGATAATTTATCGATTATAAGCCCTGGTGTTGGAACAGTTCCGTATTTCCTGTATCGCTTCTTAATCATTTTTTGTGTTTACGGCGTTGTTTACATTCGCCGCCACCTTGGGCTGAAAGTCTCTTTAATAAAGATATAATAAAAACATTCGCCGCCATCTTGATCACAAAGTGTTCCATAATATGGTTATTTGCAATCAAACCTATTTTAGATTGGATATCACATAGCGGATCGAAAGATTAGATCCTAACAATGGTATCCTTGTATGAATATCTACAATTGGTTGATTTTGTGGCGTTTTAGAAGTAATTAAATGTTGAGAACATCATTAGGCGTTCCATAACTGTGGGAGAAGTGTACTAAAATAGTAGTTTGTGCAACAAGTTGCAAAAAGATGATTTTTTCGGCACGAGTTGTACGTTTATCTAACGAGGCTTGCCGATTTGGATAAATATTTCGAGTGCTGAAAAAAGCGAGTTTTGCAACGAGATGCACATGCTATTTTTTGCAATGACGAAAAATGTGCTTTAAAATGATAAATCTGTACCAAAATTGTATAGTCTAGTTTAATCCTCATGATCATTCTTACCTATAAATCATGTTGTTGCAGAGTGCAATTAGATTTCATGTTATCGTGCCACATTGCATAGTTCGACAAGCCAACTTGCTTTTGCAAAATGCTCATGCTCATCAAAGTATTTAATTTATTACGAGCCGCCGAGAATACACTATTTGAGCACTTACCCAAGCTAATTCAGCAAAATGTAGTCATGTAATTACTGTTCTGATGTTGGTTTTTCATTATAGCACCCAAATGAGTGCTATAATGAACTTTATGCAACTAATTTGGAAAAGTAGGCCGTTTTATCACTCAAAGACAAACTGTAAACCAGGTATTATGATCAGGAATTGCAAAATCATTTTTATAGTTGAATAATTGTTTGCAGACTAATAGATTTTTTTATTGTTCATGAAAAAAGGGGCTCAATGATACATAATGACAATGGTGCAATACCGAAGAAATCCGGGTAGTAGAATTCAACGCATTTGAATGCATAAAGCACTTACGGCGATAATGTGAAAAAATAAGGTCATTATATGACCCAATTATCAGGCGTAAAACAATTAGTAGGACCCGAAGCCAAATGTATGGCATTCAAACGCTGTATCACATAGGAAAAGCACCACAATGTGTGATGTCCTTGATATAGCTCTTCACAGAAAATTAGTCACATTGTTGACACTATTGTCCTTGTATCTTTCCGCTGACAGCATAGCGTGGAAAATTGGTGCAATCTCAACTCAGAACAACGAACAATATCCTTTCTCCAAGCCCATCAATGTTGGAATTGGTGCAAATAAGCTTCGTATGGTGGTGAAGTACAGTGTGCTGTGATATATTGTATATACTGTGATATGTGAGTATTGCTTAAAAGCATATTCTTGCATAATACCGTTTTGATCCATATTCCGAGCACATTTTTGATCAATGTTTCCATCAGCTAGCGAAAGAATTGAACTTTCATGTAAGCGCTTGATTTTCGTATTTTATTGATACTGAATGATTTTATTCTGCCGAAATTTGTCTCAAATGCCGAACACCCATGTTAAAAATTGTCTCAAATTCCGAACATTTTGATTCAAATACCGAACACCACAATAAAAGCACAAAAATGCAAAATTTCAACGTTTTTCCGATGTTGGACAATTATAATGTCCTTGATCTGTATGCCTATCGTGGAAATTCGTTTATTCATGCATAAATAAGGAAGTGCTTCAGATAAATCGTGTAATGAGTGTTTATAATATAAGTCTGTTTGGGAAACGGTACATAGTGAAATATGCTCCGTATAATAAAGGGATTTTACTTAATCTTTTCATTGCAGCTCGATAATGAATAACTAATATTAAATTGAAATGGTTATATGCGTTCAGAAATATCCTACAAAAGATTCTATAAGTGACTTTATGAGTTAGTTCATTTTGCCCTGTGGTTGCGTTTTGCATTGTGTTCGCCTATTCATTCCAACAATAGATTTATTCACGAGTTTATTCATACAGTTCATTCGCAACAGTTCCCAAAATGTTGACATTTTCCCGTGTAGAATGCTTTGAGTTACAATGTATAAAATGTTCATCGCCTGAAAGCCCGCTATCACCGTTGTTCTGGCAGAGCTGGTGTAAAACGGCGCGCGATATGAAACGCCGATCTACTCGGCTTCAAAAACTTCCAAAAGAATTTGACAAACAAGGTTTGTATCTGAACAACATTGGTTTTATTTTTGTATTTGTATTTGTATTTTTTGTATTTGTATTTGTTTTTTATTCATCGGACTGTGTTGTCTACATGAAATTCTTAAATCTAATGCAACGTACACACCAGTCAAGCAGTTTGACGAACATTGACTCCGCCCCCAAGAAAACGCTTCGGTTGCTGCTTTGTTTGAACGTGTGTGAAGTTGTTCGAACAACCATTTGACAGTTGGCGGCTCGGTTGGAAAAAATTAAAACGGTTTGATTTTGGTTTGAGTTGTCGGGGGTGGAGTCAAAGTTCGCCGAACATGTTTGAGCATTTGTAGTGAAGTTGCACAAACCCCCATATATTTTGTGATGGTTGGTGCTCAAGTTGGCGCTTCGGTCGTTCGTGTGTGATATTGTTGGTCGAATAAATTGATTGTTCGTGTCGCTGTTGGTGAAACTTGATGGATGTTTGAATAAACGAGAGGTGGAGTCAATGTTGGTCAAACTGCTTGACCGTGGGTACGTTCCATAATGGTGGTCAAACAATAAAAACATTAAAGACGGCTCAGCAAGCGGCAGCGAAATCTGGATGTAGAGATGTTGAAATCAAATTCATCGGACACTTCGTTGAAGCGATGGATCATGGCGACAATGGAACTGTTTGCAGCATAGTTAGTAGCTTGTGGCTCCTCGTGTAGCAGCGCTCGCGTCCGGACAGGTGCGTATAAACTGATCCTCGACAGCAACTCAGGAGCATCGTATTCAGATAATAAAAGCTTGGCAATGAAGACACACTGAGCCACATTCCTCCGCTTGGCTAGAGTATCCAACCCGAGTAGACGACAGCGATCAGCGTAAGCAGGCAAGTTCAACGGGTCATTCCATGGAAGGTGGCGCAAGGCATATCTGACAAATCTTCTTTGGACAGCTTCGAACCGGTCACTCCATACAGCCTGGTAGGGATTCCAAACAACAGATGCAAACTCTAGTATTGAGCGTACCAGAGAGCAGTACAGTGCTTTGAAACACAACGGATCTTGGAACTCATTGGAGATTTTAAACATGAACTCAAGCTGGCGATTGGCTCTATCGATGGTATTTGAGAAGTGGCGGCTATAGGTAAGCTTTTCATCCAAAACAACTCCTAGGTCTTTAACATGATCAACCCGTTGAAGTTGAGAACCAGCAATACTGTAGTCAAACTGGATGAAATTAGTCGTTCGTCGGAAACTTATGACACAGCACTTCGGAATGCTCAGAACCATCATATTCCGAGTACACCAGTCATGGAAGATTTCGAGAAGGTTCTGTAGCTCATAGCAGTCAGTGAGGTCTCGGACAATTACATACATTTTAAGGTCATCGGCAAACAACAGCAGCATACCTCCACGTTGTAGTATAAGGGTTACATCGTTTATAAAAAGCGAGAATAGCAATGGTCCAAGAGTGCTACCTTGTGGAACTCCAGAAAGGTTCGAGAAACAGTCGGACGAATTGTTTCCAATACTGACCGACATTTGGCGTCCAACCAGATATGATCTGAGCCAGGTGCATAAAGCAAAAGAACAGCCCATTATTTTCTAGTTTTGCAAGCAGTAAGTCATGACTAACTTTGTCGAAGGCAGATTTTAGATCGGTGTAAACGGTATCTATTTGGAATTTTTTACACATGTTCTCCATGCAAAACGAAGTAAAACTGGTAAGATTCGTTTCCACAGAGCGGCCGGGAAAGAAACCATGCTGATAGGGGCTGATGTAATTTTTGCAGGAAGCGAACATTCTATCGTTCATCAGCGACTCGAACACTTTCGACTCCACTCCGAGTGATGTAATGCCACGGTAGTTTTTCACATCACGTTTGTCGCCTTTCTTGAAAACTGGGAACATAGTAGAGCATTTCCACTGCACAGGAAATTTACTCTGCTGGAGTGATAGGTTGAATAGTGGACAAAGTGGAACAGCTAGAATATCAGAACATTTCTTCAGCACGGCCGATGGAAGAACGCTAGGTCCAGGAGAAAATGATGATTTAATCTGACTTATCGCTGACAGAACCATTTGAACGTCTATATCAAAGACGTCCACATCCACTACATTACTAGGTACTCCACTCACAGCTCTATCAGTGTCATCCTGAGAAGGCGAATAGCTCGAGAATACACTTGAGAAGTGTTTAGCGAAAAGGCTGCATTTCTTCTCAGTATTCAGCTTCCTTTTAGAATTCACGAAAGACCAAAACTTCTTAGGGTGTCTTCGGAGATTTTGTTGCGTGAGATGAACATAATGTTTGTAACGAAGTTTATTATGACGTCGATAATCATTGTTGGCAATGTTGAAGTTCCGTTTAGTGAAGGCACACCGTCGATAGGTATAAGCGCGAAGAGCTCTAGCGCGCACTCTTTTCAGGTTGCGTAACAGAGCATTAGTCCACGGTGGTTTCCTCGGAGGCTTTCGCTTCGGTACAGTGGCTGAAACGGAGTCACGTAGCAGACAGTTGAAGCGGTCTACACCTGATTCGATGTCCAGGCGGTCTAAAACATTCCAGTCAATACGGGACAAGCATTGTCGGAGCTGTTGAAAATCGGTTTTGCGAAAATTGAGTCGGTCGTCACTCACAGGTCCATCGAAACGTAGATTAAATCCGTTGTCAATTGATATATCCAACGCAGGATGATAGTTGTCAAGTGGCACAACGGCGTCCGGCGCCTCAAGGACAGTGCATTCATGCAGTGAATAATCATTGATAAACACCAAGTCGAGCATGTTTGATTGAAAGTTGGAAATCCTATTGATTTGGCTGAGTCCAAGAAAAGCAATTCCATCGACTAGTTGGCGACTAGCAGGTGTAGTTGTAGACGAAAGCGGATCAGGAAACGTATATCCATGGTGCGAGAGAGACCAGACAAGTCCGGGTTGATTGAAGTCTCCAAGCAGAAGAACCACATCCGATGATAAGGCCAAAGCAGAGGCAAATTCTGTAGCACCAAGATGAAGTTGTATTACACTGCAATCATGTCGTCGGTCGGGAGGAATGTACGAGGCACCGATGAAAATGCTGCGTCTAGAGAGACTTATTTTGGCCCAAACAGTCTCAATTGAATTGAATTATCCGACAGCGATCTGGCAGGAAATAAGCACATTGGAAACAGCAACTAGAACACCGCCACCACGCACGCGAGAGCTATTAGATATACTGCGATCCACTCTATAAACGACGAAGTTGTCACCGAAAAATTGGAGTGAGTTGATTCTCCCATCAAGCCAGGTTTCGGTGAACACATAAACATCATACTCGCCATCAAGCACAGCCAGATAAACGTCGTCCAATTTGGTAGAAAGTCCTCTAGTATTTTGGTAATACACTCGTAGACTCCTAGTGGGAGCGGTGTCCATGACGGAAGTTGAAACCGAACTGAAAAGCGGCGAATTTTCAGGCAGCGACAGATCATTAACGTGATTATACTCGCCTGGTGAAGCAGATCGGAAGTCCCGTATACCATCACCGACCACAGGACCGGGACGACGACGATGGCGGGTGGCATTGGAAGGCACGACTGGGTCGGGAGGCTCAGGGACTTCCTTAGTACTTATTACAGGGTGTCCCGGATCCAAAGTTGCAGTAAATGATGATAGAATGCTTGTTTCCGATGCAGGAGCACTGACAATACAGTCGAATGGTATGGTGTAGCTGGAAGCCGGAAAAGCATCAGGTATCGAAAGTATATAATTAGGAGGATACTCGCCTGAGGTTGGAGTGCAGAAAAACCCCTACGCCACCTCCGACCACACGACCGGGACGATGATGGACGATGCTGCAGAGCTCGAATGGGTCGGGGGGTAGGAGGAATCCTCAATACTTGTCGAAGGTTGTCCCGGATCAGCAACAGTAGATTGTATGTTTTTTCAAAATCCAAACAAACTCTCTTAGCCGGATTCCGGTGGGCCAAGACGATGGTTCGAGCGCCAATTCTTTGAGATCAGGATCCAATCCGATTTTGTAGGATACGAAAGTCAAGGTGGTCACATCTCTGCCTCTGGGAACAAGACGAATCACCTCAGCAGCATCCGAAATATTCAAACAACGTGAGACTATTTTCTGCACGTCGCTATCATTAATTAGCGGATTCAATCCTGTCATGTACAGCCAAAACTTATCCGGTTTGGCGGCTTGCATAATAGACGGCACGGAAAGTTGAAATTCGCTAAGATCAATACTTTTCGTTCCGCTTACAGCAGCAGTGCATTCATCCAGCCTACGGTCATCTCGGCGGCGTTTAATATCAAGCCTCGGCCATGCCGACGGCGAGGAAACAGGAATTGATTTGAACGGTTTAATTGATTGACCAGCAAAATTATCGATTTTCTGGCTCAATTTTTCAACCACTGTAAACAGCTCCTGCACCTGTTTCGGTATTTCAGCAAGCTGTGGCATTTCATCGGGTTGGCTCCTGGGTAGAGTTTCCATCCCGGGACATCCCGGGACAAAAAATCCCGGGATTTAGGAAAATTCGGGATTTCCCGATTCCCGGGATATTATTTTTGAAATCCCGAAAATCCCGGGATACCCGGGACAAAAAATACTGTTTCATTTCCGGTTCGCAAACAGTGTAATTTTTCTTCTTACAAAAGTTATTCGTTTTGAAAGCGAAACCCAACTTAGGTAATAAACTCATATCATATTTTTATACCTCCCATCAGACATGATTTTTTTTTTTCAAGTTCGTTTATTTGGTAGGCTCAGGCATGTATACGGAGCCAAGGTTCTTTGTGATGCACAATCGATATCATCTTATTATTAAATTAGTAAGAGAGGAACAGTCATTAAAATATCGGAGATAGTTAATTGAATGGAGGGCTACTGACTGATACTTTTTTCCAGCAGCTACAGCTCTCTATTAATTAAACGACAAGTATTTACAGTACAAGATCAACTACATCTATTTGGCGCCTGCTTCCTACCCATCTCCCGTCTACAGCGAGGTTGTATATACTAGCTGATATTCGCCTTGCTAATCTCCTTGCGCCGCCCAACATTGAGTCAGTCTTCCTGAGCTTCATGCCTCCAAAACAATTCTTAATCCAATTCATGTCCTTCCAATCGACGTTCGTACAACAAACTTTCCAGCACATGCGCAAGTATAAGTGGTCCGACCCCGATGCTCTGCATCGCTTCGCTTGGACTCCTACTGGCCAACTCCCCAACCTCCCACTAAATTCTGTAAGGCGCTACCCCTATCGTGGATTTAATTGGAATTCGAGAAAGTCACTGAATATACCAATCATTAAATTTCTTCCAGAGTCTTAGTTTTCAATAGTAAATAATCTGAGAATATTTTAAATGTCTTAACTGTTTAGTTTGGTTTTATTAACAAAGCTTCTTACCCAGTTAAACGATTATTGTATGACTAACAGTGAGGACAAAATTCCTCAGCCTAACCGAATCATACTGAATAGAAGACGAGGTTAGCTCACCAATTCATTGAGAGTATTTTTACTCGCTGCTAGAATGCAGTAATGCAGGTCGCTGCATCAAATATTGTTTGAGAGTTTTATAAAATATGAACTTTACCCCTGAACTTGAATAAAATCGTTTTTAAATCAAAAAATAAGTTTTCTAAGGAAACATCGAAAAATCCCGGGATCCCGGGATTTCCCGGGATATTCGAACAAGTTCATCCCGAATCCCGGGACAACGAAAATGGCCGGGAAATGGAAACTCTACTCCTGGGGTTGTCCGCCAGATATGCGCGAATGGAACGGCCGTTCAATTCAGTTCGACAAGGAGGACAAATAAACATTGCCTTCCCTGATGCGAATGCTTCTTTGATGGAGCGAGAATTAAAACCACAGCACTGCTGGTTGATGTGGAAAGAAGCCTCACAGAAGCCACAACAAATTGGCTCGAGATCGTTTATATCCTGTTTGCACTCGCCGCATTGTTTTTTTGCCATATTGCACACGTACCCGCTTTCAACACAGCAGCAAACCAAAAGTTTTGACGACGTTGAAACAGTGGTAAATTATCGTTCTTCGCTATTCCACAATATACACGCACAATGAGCACAAATTTTTACAACTTAAAACACAAAAACTACGGTTTAAAAAGCTAATTAGCGTTCAAAATAACTGCTAGACAAAATAAACAACTTGCATCGGCAACGAACGCACACATTTGTTTTGATTGTCTAGCAGAGAAATTAATCATTCCTAGTGGCAATGTTGTTTGTTTGAACAATAGTTTTGAATGAAATTAGGGTCAGATTGGACGCATAATGAGTGCGACAGAATAATTTGTGATTTGTACAATTTTTATTAGATGTAAGCGAACTTTTCCCTGTTTTTAATGTTTTTATTTTTGTGTAGATTTTGCGTCATATAAACAACGTGTCTAGAAGCAAATTATATTTTGTGCTTGATATTTAAAACAGAGACAAAATAAGTTTTTATTTTGTTACCAAATCTGTGATTTTCGTTCGTATTTACGAAATCAAAGTGAAACAAACATATTGCCACATTACTGTGCTTACTGTATATATTGGAACAGATTTTAGGGGTGCTTTCAACTGTGAAGACTGCACTGTCCAAGCTTTAATCCATTGAATATACGCGGCAGATTCTGACGTTATTTTCAAAAATACACAATGCGTCATTCAATCAACTTATTAACACCGCAATGCACTTCGTCAGCAATTGGTAGGGTGTAAAATTTTAATTGAGATCCAATTAGACTGTCAACAAACAAATAGGTACACAGGCCCGGAACAGCTTTGTCCCGATGGTCGATTGCGACCGGGTGTTAATTTATTCATAAACTATTAGCGGAAATTATTCAACCAGATTTCACATTAGGCCTGCACAGAATTTGGTATTCACCATCCAGAAACATTGGTGTACCTATGTAGTACTTATTGTCATTATTAATATTATTTAATATGTAGCCAAATAATTATTAATATTATTTAATATGTAACAATCATGTTTTGTGACGAAAGGAAACAGGAATGATTATTTACACAGGATAATCCTATCATATTTTTGTTCAATATATTGGAGAAAATTTTTGATGTGTTTCCAATAACCAATGTTTCGGGATCCAAGCGCGTTTCGAATGGGTTGTCCTGTTGGCATTTTGCTCTCGTCAGGCCCCTTGTCATTAGCATCCTGCTCGCAGTGTGGCGTTCGCACGACCACATAATGTGATCTATATCTCCGTAATCCTTTGCGCATGGATACCTGTATTCCTACAATATATTTATGGTAATGGTAATTTGATGACGCATGACATATTTCGAATAAAACTTCTGGTTAACGACAAGCCTTTGAACCAAGATTTCCATGACACGGTTGGGGATATTAAGAAACACCATCCACCTAATTGATCTATGTCCCATAATCTTTGCCACTCTGAACATACATAGTCCTTTATTTATGTGATGTACCTATACAGTGCTCATTATGTTGGATTGTGTATAATATATAAAACAATAACCACAATTCATTGGAGGGCTTTTCAATAAACACCCTCCCCCTTCACCTTATTTTTGCAAACATATAATCTTCTTAATAAGTGCCTGCCAAATGGTGGGCATGTTCATGAGTTAGGCGGTTTTGAATGAAAGGTAATTCAATTGGCTCACATCTAGTAAGTACACAGAGAGACTGGTTTAAAAATTAAATCACACATGACAAGGACTTTTTTTTTTCTTCCTAAACAATGGAGGGGGAATCTGCTCAACAGACATCCTGGGTTGACCAGGAAGTGCGGGGTTAGGGATCACCGAGGGAGGCAGGACTACATCCCGACCCGCTAAACCGTTTCCATTGCCGCCAAGCCCATAGTCCCTTCGGTACAACCAGAAAGTAATGCTTCAAAGGGGGGCCAGTACACAACGCACCCTCGAGGTTAGCTGCGTGTCCTTGCAGCACCGAACATCGTAACTCGCTTTTTTAGAAGAACACCATGGTATCGTGCCAGCGCGTTGCCGGCTTTCCAGGTGGCCTTACCACGCCCTATGCACAGTAAAAAAAAATTTGTAATATCGCATCAGATTAGATGCACATCATTGCCGTCGTAAATCGCGTGTATTATTACATTTGTTTGATGTAACAAAAAATGACGTAATTGGTATTTTGAAGCCAAAATGAAACGATGTAAGACGTAATATATTCGACGTAATGGGAAAAACGACGTAATAACCAGCCAGCAGAAACCTCGCATTCGGCGGCTGGATTAGGGGTGACCGGGAATTTTCTTTCATGTTTCTAAAATCCTTTTTAAAAAAGTTAAGCTTTATTTATTTTTTTTATAATTTTGCTCGTCAATATAACAAAATAAATAATTGAATTTGTATCAATATAACAAAGAATTTCTGGAAGTAGTAAAAGTACTCTATACAATATTGCCTCTCGGGTATATTTTTTTAGTTATCGGTTTTTCAATTTTTTTTTATTTTAGGATTTTCAGTGTTCATGCTTTAAGAATAGTATTTTAAGATTTTTGGATTTTGCGCCAATATAAATATTGTCGGCAGCGGCGTGATCGAATATTTCCAGCCGGTAGTGACGGCGTGGGTTGGTGTGGCCTTTTTTTATACATTAAACATTATTTGTCGATATTTTATTTATTTCACTTAACAATTCTCGCTTAACTTTTCAAAAGGTCCTAAGTAACATTTTTTTCATGAATTAATTTGAATACTGCAATCAATAGCTTTCATGTTGTTCTGTTGATTGCGCTATTCAAATTAATTCATGAAAAAAATGTTACTTAGGTTTTTTTGAAAAGTTAAGCGAGAATTGTTTCGGAAATTTCTCCATTGTTTTCTTCAGAAACTTCTTAAGTAATTTCTTCTCAAATTCCTTCAAAAAAACCGGTTGGAAATTCCCCAAAAAATTCTTCAGGAAATTTTCCGCCATATTCTCTTGCAGTTCCTCCCAAAAATTCCGAATTTTCCCTAGAAGATCGTCCGGAAATGTCTCAGGAAGTCTTTGAGGACATTTCCGAGGAGTGGAAATTCATGCACAGTTTCTACGGCATGTCTGCCAGGCAATTCTTCCCGAAATTAATCCGGAAGTTTCCCCAAGAATCCTCTGGAAGTTCATCCAGAAAATTTCTTCCGAAAGATCTTCCAGGAACTCCTGCGGAAGTTCTTCAAAGAATTCCTGTGGAAGTTCCTCCAGGAATTCCTGCAGCAGTTCTTACTGGAAATCCTGCGGGAGTTCCTCCAATAAATCCTTGATTTCTCCAGGTATTCCTGCGGAAGATCCTTCAGGAATTGCTCTGGAAGATTTTCCGGGTTTTTTGATGAAGTTCCTATAGGAATTCCTCTAATGTTCCTCCAAGAGTTCTTCCGGAAGTTCCTCCATGAATCCCTCCGGAAGTTTCGCCAGAAAATTCCTCCGGAAGATTCTCGAGAAATTCCAGTGGAAGCGAAAGTTCCTCAAGGAATTTCTCCCAAAGTTTATCCAGGATTTCCGCCAGGAATTCCTCCGGAAGTTCCACCAGGAATTGCTATAGAAGTTCCTCCAGGAATTGTTCCGGAAGTTCCTTCAGGTTTTTTTTGAGGAAATTCCTCCTTCGGTAGTTCCTCCGCGAGTTCCTCCAGTAATTTCTACGAAAAATTCTACTACGGAGGTTTCTCCAGAAATTTCTTCTGAAATTTCTCCAAGATTACCTCCGGAAGTTTCGTCAGGAATTCATGAGGAAGATCCTCCAGTAATTCCTGCGAAAGTTCCTCTTGGAATTCTTGCCGAAAATCCTCAAGGAATTCCTCCCGAAGTATTGACAGGAATTCCTCCCGAAGTTCCTCCAGGAATTGCTTCTGAAGTTTCACCAGGAATTCATTCGGAAGCTCCTCCAGGAATTTCTGCGGAAGTTCCTCCGTGTGTTCTTCAAAAGTTCTTCCGGAAGTTCCTTTATGAATCCCTCCGGAAGTTCCTCTATGAATCCCTCCGGAAGTTTCTCCAGAAAATTCCTCCGAAAGATCCTCCAGGAATTACTGCGGAAGTTTCTCACAGAAATTCCTCCAAGAAAACCTAGAGAAATTTCTCCAAGAGTTCTTTCGGAAATTCCTCCAGGAGTTCCACCAGGAAGTCCTCCAGAAGGATCTCTACGAATTCCTCCAGAAATTTTTGCTGAAGTTACTCAAGAAATTTCTGTGAAAAGAATAATAATGTGAAAGTTCCTCCAGGAATTGGTCCGGAAGTTCCTCCAGTGATTCCTGCGGAAGTTCCTCCAGGAATTTCTCCGAAACATCGCTCAGGATTTTTTCATGAAGCTCGTCTAGGAATTCCTCCGTATGTTCCTCCAGGAGTTCCTTCAGAAGTCCCTCCAGGATCTCTAACGGAAGATCCTCCAGGAGTTCCTGTGGAAGATCCTCCAAGAATTTATCCGGAAAATCCTCCAAGAGTTCCTTAGTTTCTCCCGAAGTTTCTCAAGGATTTCCTCACGAAGTTCCTCCAGGAATTGCTCCGGAAGTTCCTCCAGGTTTTTTGAGGAAATTCCTCCAGTAATTTCTGCAAAAGTTCCTCCGGAAATTCCTGCGGAAGTTCTTTCAGATATTCCTGCGGAAGTATTTCCAGGAATCGCTCCGGAAATTCGCTCAGAATTTTTTCCGGAAGTTCTTCAAGAAATTCCTCCTTATGTTCCTGCAGAAGTTCCTTCGGAAGTTCTTCTTGGAATTCCTGTGGAAGTTCCTCAAAGAAAACTTGTAAAAGTTCCTCAAGGAATTCCTGCGGAAGTTCCTTCAGAAATTTCTGCGGAAGTGCCTCCAAGAGGTCCTGCAGAAGTTTCTTCACGAATTCCTGTGGAAGTTCCTGCGGAAGAGTTCCTGCAGAAGTTTCTTCACGAATTCCTGTGGAAGTTTCTCCAGGAGTTGTTCCCGAAGTTTCTCAAGGACTTTCTCCGGAAGTTCCACCAGGAATTGCTCCAGGAATTACTCCGGAAGTTCCTCCAAGATTTTTGTGGAAGTTTCTCCAGGAATTCTTCCGGTAGTTCCTCCACGAATTCTCCAGGAAGTTCCTCCAGTAATTTCTGCAAAAGTTAATCCAGGAATTCCTTCGGAAATTTCTCCAAAATACGGACATTGCGTTAAAATTTAAATTTCAAAATTTTAAAAATTTTAAACCCTTTAAATTTTTAAAATTTTAAATTTTAAAGTTTTTAAATTTCTAAATTTTTAAAGTTTTAAATTTTAAAATTTATAAATTTCTAAATTTTAAAATTTATAATTTTAAAATTCTTAAATTTATCAAATTTTTAAATTTGAATTTTTAAAAATTTTAAATTTTTAATCTCTTTTTTTTATTTTTTCAGTTTTTTAATTTTTTGAAACCTACAAATTTTTAAATTTTTATTAGATTTTATATTTTAAAATTTAAAAATTTTAAAATTTTTAAATTCTTAAAACTTTTAAATTCCTTAATTTCACATTTAAATTTTTTTCTGAAAATCTCAATTTTTAATTTATAATTATCAATAAATATTTTTCATAATAATATTATGTTTTAAGTAAAATAAGACGGCGAAAGGTATTTTTTTCTCGTATATGCGAATTTGGTTGGCTAAACAAATAAAATGTAAGATTTTGGCTTTTTCTAACCGGCAAATCGTTTACAATCAGGTACACACTATTTTTCTACAGAGCCACAAAAAAATATTGGGAAAATAACATGTATATGCTATAGCCAACATTTTCCAGGTAAATTAAAATGTTTGTTTCTTGAGGGTGTTACCTTTTTTCTTGGATTGAAGCTGTTCGACATTGATTAACCTTTTTGATTTCTCTTTCTCGCTGCACTTCACTGGGTCCGTTTACCGGTTCGATTTAATATTTTTTTACATTTTCCTGTCGCCCAGGCTCGTCAATGTGTCTCCTGCTCCATCGTGGTTCTTGTTGATCCCATTAATAAGATAAATCACGAATGGTTCTGCCGGATTTGTTCTGCAACAAGAAGGAACAAAAGTTGAAAATGTGCTGGAGCTTTCGTGCATCGGAGATAATCTTACCTGCTGCTCTGGATTCCTTCGTTCTGGAAGCGATTCCTCACAAAACAGAGTCAATCGAGTGTCCGTAGGATGCTACATGACGAATAGTCATCCTCAAGATTTTTCGCTGTCCCAAATTACTTTTTCTTTCGAACAACATAATTCGGAACGAAACACAATCAAAATGGAAACTAATTGCCTGACTGAGATGACAGTTCTGATTCCGTTTCGTAATATTGCATAGATTTAGCGCAATAATAACACATTTCAATGTAATATTTTGTTTGTTCTGAACAATAATGATGTGCAGCATTTTTAATGTAATAAAATACATAAGTAAAGAGGTAATTTCATGCTAGTTTAACGCAGACATAAAATCATTTTCGACAAATAGATTTTACATTAAGCGTTGTACAAACCCATCAATTTGACATAAAAATACGTAAAATCTATGTTTACATCGAATTATTGGGTACGTCTTGCAAAGTTCCGTCACGGCATATTAATATTTTTTTTGCTGTGTGTCCTCGGAAGGTGGGAAGGGTCGACTTCGCGCCTGCTTCCCTCTGCACGACTGGTATCAAGAATGATGATGCCGCGAGCACCCCAAATTGACCTTTCTGCGATAGGGCCTATTCGCCAGCACACAGAGGGACTTGCCGACGCGAGGCCTACGCCTGCCCCAGCCTTGACGAGGACCCCTTTCCGTCCTCGGGCTCGGAACCCACCCGGTTGACCGACGCCGCGAAAGCGACGATACCATGTTGTTCTTCGCGCGGCCACTTGTTCGATAAAAGGATCGAGTTCGACCACAGAGCATGACCACCGGTATGACCCATGAAGCCGACTCCGATCCCTTGGACCACCTCTTATTTGCGCCTGAACTAGCCATCCTTAAGTCCACGCGCCACCTTCTGTGTAGCTCCGACACGATTTGGGCGATAGCCGATAAAACGGCGTTCCAGCCAACTTCATCTTTACACATCCTCCGAACTAGGTTGTCCGGGGTAGTGTCCAGACCACATGTGGCAAGCATGTGGTCACGCATTGCGCGAAAACGTGAGCACACGAACAACACGTGTTCCGCCGTTTCCTCTAAACCTGCGCACACCAAACACTCGGGCGAGGCCGAGCAAGCCAGCTGCGTTACCTGCATTTTGATTTTGCAGCACGCTTAAACGCCGGGCACATCGAACCCCCCCTGAGGTGCTTGCTGTACACAGCTTTGCTGGAACAAATCAAACAATTGGGAGGGTTCGTGCAGCATTGTGCCTTATGTCCCTCCAATCCGCAGCGTCGGCAGAGATTGCTTCTGTCAGGGCCTTTGCAGTCCCATTGCTTGTGCCCCGGTTCCAGGCACTTGAAGCAAACTTCGGGTTGCTCGTATATGCGCACAGGGCATACCGACCATCCCACCTTGACGCTCCCTAACTTGACTACCTTGGAGGCGTCTGCTGCAGATAGCCGAACCAATGCGTCCCTGCCGGACCTTTCCGTAGCCGAACGGCTGCGGTGGGCGTCTCCACTTCACACTGTCGCCGCAGTGCCGTGACGAGCTCTTCGACTTCAGTGATCTCGTCCAGGTCTTTAACCATTAGATTCACCTCCGTCGTGAGTGCCCTCACCTTGACCGTCTCGCCTAGGACCTCCTCCGCCAACTTCTTGTAGGCGGCGCCCTTTTGCGAGACGCCCCGCTTCAGCTCGAGTATCATCTCGCCCATCCGGGTACTTCTTATTCGATGTACGTCGGCGCCGAGTTCACCGAGCTTGACGTCACTCCTCATCGCCTTCAAGACATCCGAGTACTTAGCCTCGTCCGCCGTGATGACTAGGGCATCGCCCCTGGAGCGATTGGCGCCTACCCTAGACTTCTTGCTCGCCTGGGCCTTCTTTTCGGCCCTTGACCTTCGGTTTCCTCTTGTTCTTGACCAGGGTCCAGGAGGCGTCATCCCCCTCTATTTCCCTGGTCTGGTGCGGCTGAGAACTTTCAGCCTGCCGTAACCCCTTACCACCGTCTTTCCTGAGTGGACGGACCTTTCCAGGTCCTTCCTCCCCCGGTTTTGGAGGTACCTATCAGGTATCAGAACGTCGGCTCAAGAGGCACGTTTCCCTAAATTTGGGAGATTTGTGCCATCGCCTTCACTGGCCTTTCTCATCATTTACCTGACGGAAAAGGAAGTGAAAAGGGGAAAGGAAGAGGAAGTGAAGTTGGAAAGGAGAATGGAACCATTTATAGGAAAGCCAATTATGTAGACGCATTCAGCAAGGGACTAAAGAGAGGTGTCACAAAAACACAGAGGACGTAACAATGGACGAACGTCAAAGACGAAACACAGAGTGCACTGTGAAAAACGCATAATGCGAATCCATATAGGTGAAAATCACAAAGTACATTGTAAAAATCGCATAATGCGAATCCATACAGGTGGCAATTTGTTGAAAACTAAGTAAAACACATATTCATAACCCCATTCTTATTGAACCTCACGTTGAGATTGAACAAGAGTAGCTGAACCCGAACGTCAAGAACGAAACACAGAGTACACTGTGAAAAACGCATAATGCGAATCCATATAGGTAACATACACAAAGTACATTGTAAAAAAATGCATAATGCGAATCCATATAGGTGACAATTTGTTGAAAACTAAGTAAAACACATATCCATAACCCCACTCTTATTTAACCTCACGTTGAGATTAAACAAGAGTAGCCGAAGCCGAACGTCAAGGACTAGACACAGAGTACACTGTGAAAAACGCATAATGCGAATCCATATAGGTAACATACACAAAGTACATTGTAAAAAAAAGGGCATAATGCGAATCCATATAGGTGACAATTTGTTGAAAAAAACTAAGTAAAAAAAACCATTTTCATAACCCCACCCTTATTCAACCTCAAGGTGAGATTAAACAAGAGTAGCTGAAGCCAAACATCAAAGACGAAACACAGATTACACTTTGAAAAACGTATAATACGAATCCATATAGGTGATAAACACAAAGTACATTGTAAAAAAAACGCATAATGCGTATCCATATAGGTGAAAATTTGTTGAAAAACTAAGTAAAAAACATTCATAATCCCACCCTTATTCAAACTCTAGTTGAGATTAAACAAGAGTAGCTGAAGCCGAACGTCAAAGACGAAACACAGAGTACACTGTGAAAAAACGCATAATGCGAATCCATATAGGTAACATACATAATGCACATTGTAAAAAACGCATAATGCGAATCCATATAGGTGACAATTTGTTGAAAACTAATTAAAACACATATTCATAACCCTACTCTTATTTAACCTCACGATGAGGTTGAATAAGAGTAGCCGATTATCTCGGAGAAGTAAAGAGTCAACTACGCCATATCTCCGGTTAGCGCAGCGAGGGCTAAAATACTGTGAAGGGGGCCCTGGTGCTTCACAGGCTCCGTTTGTGGTTAGGTTCTTGTTAGCCATTCATTCGTAGGCACGGTAAGCATAAAGCCGCATCACACCGAGAATTAGGGGTCACCTGTATGGTGGACTTTTACCACTGGAACAGGCAATCCGTAATGTTATTCTTAGCCAGATAACCAGCTGCCGACACCACACGGCTATCTAGGCTGTTCGTGGAGAGAAGTTGATATTGACTTTACGTCAACTCTCAATGTGGCCGAACAGCCGAGCTCAAGACATCCGAGTACTTAGCCTCGTCCGCCGTGATGACTAGGGCATCGCCCCTGGAGCGATTGGCGCCTACCCTAGACTTCTTGCTCGCCTGGGCCTTCTTTTCGGCCCTTGACGTCTTCGGTTTCCTCTTGTTCTTGACCAGGGTCCAGGAGGCGTCATCCCCCTCTATTTCCCTGGACTGGTGTGGCTGAGAGCTTTCAGCCTGCCGTAACCCCTTAACACCGTCTTTTCTGAGTGGATGGACCTTTCCAGGTCCTTCCTCCCCCGGTTTTGGAGGTACCTGACCGGAGTTCAGCTTCCCAGCCCCACTACCCTTGCTCGGGGTAGTAACCCTCCGCGTTTTGGAGCGGCCCCCAGGGAGCTCATCCCCTGGAGACTGTCTCCCCCTTTTTTGTGTCTGCTCCGTTGGAGCAGTCACCCCGACGTACCAGCAAATACTTGAGCCTCAGTCTGGGTAGACTTTGGCACCACCGTCTTCGCTGGCACGCCTTCGGTCAATTCGACCTTGCCCGAGTCCGCGAATCCTTGGGCCTCAGTCTGGGTACACCTCGACTCCACCGATTTCACGGGTTTACACTTGGCCGTCCCGACCGCCCTCTCCAGCTTGGCGTCCAGCATCGACTTTCGAAGTTTCTGCAAGCTCCTCTTGAGGTCCTTGCTGATATTATGCTTCGATGACACAAAGTCGATGATGGCGTCCAGCTGTTCCGTCGCCACCTCGAAGGCCGAAAGCCCATCGCGTTTGCGGTTCATCGCCTCCACAAGCCATGGGCCGTCAATAACCCCTACCGGCGTTTTTCTAGCCGAGAGGAAGGTTGAGTGACCCACGCTGGCGCTGCGCACTGAGCTGCCGACTATTGCCTCTGGCCTCCTAGGCGGAGACCTGAACAACCCACCTCTTGCGAAGGGGTTGTCGCCTACACTACTACCACTAATTGAAGAATTGACTTGGTTTTCCATTTTGGTCCCACGAGGATTCATGCAAATGATAATGCACAGGTGTTGCTTAGCGTAAAAGCTGTGTTAACTTTTCAACCCGTTTTTTTGAA
Organism: Armigeres subalbatus; assembly: GCF_024139115.2. Taxonomy (NCBI): domain Eukaryota; kingdom Metazoa; phylum Arthropoda; class Insecta; order Diptera; family Culicidae; genus Armigeres; species Armigeres subalbatus. The sequence continues at coordinate 244,695,749 of NC_085140.1, read as the reverse complement.
AACGAAAAAAAATTATGCTTTACCTTCTTTCCCTTCCTAGGTTCCGGTGGAATGTCTGGAATTTGGAATACAGGCCATATTTTGGACCGATTAAATTCCTGATCAAGTTTGGCATAGTTTGTGCGTCGTTTGCATTCAAAACATTTAAAATAATCATTTCCGAAGTAAGAGGAAAATAGCCTTTTGTTCAAACGTTTGTAACGGGAGTTTTCCAAGAGGTAGATTTGTTTATAATGGCGAGATTTGAACTTCGAGTAGTTTCGAAGAGCAGATCGTTTTAATCTTTTAAAACGCTTAAGACGTTTATTACTCCAAGGTGGGTTTGGCGGAGACTTGTGGGTACGCTTTGGAATGATTTGATCGATGGCATACAAAACAATATTGGTAAATGCAATTACTGAAGAATTAATATCCTGGCCGATGATGTTGCGCCAATCTATGTTCAAAAAGAAGGTATTCATACTATAATCGCCATATTATGCGAATGCAAAATGATAATTGGCTTAGAAATTGAAGTGCTTGATGAAGACAAAAAAGAAGAAGACCCTGGCCCTGGGGCACTTCCGGTTCGAAAACTGCAAAGTGCGTGTATTTATGTAGTTCCTTACAAAAACGAAAAAAAATCAAACTTTTCCGAACAAAATTTTAGTTTTTTCGTGTTTTTTTTTTTTTTGCCAGATTACGTATTTTTGGACAAGGATTCAGAACATATAAAAATCTTATTTTTGGCAAAAATATACATATTTATTTATCTTCATCTTCAGTGTTAACTGTACAGACTGGTTTAAAACTTATATGCTAACTTAAAATTTGCCTTAATCTAGTTTTGAATATCGTTCTGCTACAATTAAAATCGAACCAATCAATGTCGTTGAGGAGGTTGAAGCAACGTTCCAGCGGGTGGTTTTGCCCAAACATTGTGGAGTGTCGGACAGACTGGAAGAGCTGACGTTGGCGGGAGCGACGGGCTGGGACATGAAAGTTAACTTGCTGCAAGAGCTCAGGGCAGTCCACGTGGTTGTTTATAATGTCAAATGCAAAAACCCTCTGCAAATCTCCACGTCGTTGTCGAAGGGTTTCGAGTCGAATCAGTTGGCATCGTTCTTCGTAGTGCGGTAACCTGAAAGGATTATCCCACGGCAATCGCCTGAGGGCAAAACGAACAAAACTGCGTTGGACCCTTTCGATTCGCGTCATCTGGATTTCGTGATAGGGTGCCCATACCTGCACAGCATATTCGAGTATGCTTCGCACGAGGCAGCAATACAGGCTTTTCAGGGTGTAAACGTCATCAAAATCAGCAGCGTTCCGGCGCATGAAGCCTAGTACGGCGAAAGCCTTGGCAGTAGTCGTTGCAATATACTCATTAAAATTCAGCTTGCGGTCAAACGTAACTCCCAGGTCTTTTATGGAGCTCACACTTTTCAGTTCGTTTCCGCATGCCGAGTAACGAAAGTTTATCTGCGTTCTGCATTTGGTAAAACTTATTGAATTGCATTTCGACGCATTTATCTCCATACCATTTAAACAACACCAGTTGGCTATAACATCTAGATCTTGTTGCAGCGCAAGACAATCGGTCAATGATCGAATAATTCGAAATATTTTCAAATCGTCGGCGTACATGAGGCGATGAGATCGAAGTTTACAGCATAAGTCGTTCACGAAGATGATGAAAATCAGCGGCCCTAGGTGACTGCCTTGTGGCACTCCGGATGGCGTAGGATATGTATTGGATGAGGCAGTGCCTAATTTAACGAAGGATGACCTACCAATCAGGTAAGAACGCAGCCAAGTGACAATCCAGTCAGGAAATCCCAAACGTTCTAATTTCTTTAAAGTTAATCCATGAGGAACTTTATCGAAAGCCTTCGAAAAGTCGATGTAAATACTGTCAACTTGACATCTCTTCTCCAGGTTAGAATTCAGCATGCTAGTGTAGGTCATCAGGTTTGTTACAGTTGAGCGATTTCGTACAAAGCCATGTTGGTACTCAGAGATAACAGGTTTAGCAGCCACATACATACGTTCATGAATCAGCAGTTCGAGTGTTTTAGCCAGACAACTAAGAATCGAGATTGGACGATAGTTCTCAACATTATGGGAGCTACCCGCCTTATGAATTGGAGTAACTGCTGATATTTTCCACTCATCTGGGAAGACTCCTAGCGCAAGCGACATGTTGAACAAAATGCAAACCGGCAATCCTAATACGTCAGCACATCGTTGAATGAAAACAGGAGGTAGTCTATCTGGACCTGGACCTTTCGATGGGTCGACAGCTTCTAATGTTTTTGAAATTTCAGCTACGGAGAATGTGGGGCGCGGGAAGTTCATGTTGTATGATGGAAGAGAGTTAAGAAGGTCTGCCGAATCTGGAGGAGGATTCGTATTGTACACCGATTTGAAAAACTTGCGAAAAGCTCAGCAGATTCAACGATATCATTTGATGTAACATCAGCAAAACTCACAGTGGACAACATCGCATGCGATTTTTCCTGGTTTTGACGAAACGCCAGAAAGCTGACGGGTTTGATTTAGCTTCATTTTGTACACGGTGAACATACTCACGAAAGGTAGACGACACGAAATTTTCGTACTCCGATTCAACGGTTTGCAGAAGGGCACTGTTTGTCGCAGTCCGGTTACGGAAAAACCTGCGACGCGTTTTACGAAGTATGTTACGTCGATGCTGTAGTTCAGCGTTCCACCAGAGTTGCTTGTACGTCTTCCGAGGTAAAGATAGGAGAACTGTTCAGTTTTCCATCTCACTGAACATATATTCATCTCATCGCAAAACAAAGAAATACAGCACAAATCTCGTCGCTTCTTTTTGCTAACACGCACGCACTGGTGAAAAAAAATCATAAAAATGAGAAACCAACCAAATTTCTTTTAATTGCTTTGTTTTGATGGGATGGAAATAGGAGCTATGGGATGAAGTGCAGAACCGTTCCCCTATGCAGTTCTCAAACAAACGGTTCTTGTCTCCTGTAACGTCGTATAAACAACAGAGAAAATGCAGACTGGAAATGAGAAAATTAGTATTTTTCCGCTCGTCTGTATGTGAGAGAACAGAACAGATATGACTGTTGTGTTTGTCGCCTTCACTTTCACTTGCGTTCCGGAGTGGGTAACAGAAGCGACATAAACAAATTTGCATGAAAATCTTTGCCGAAAGAACTTTTCCTACTACTAACTGGCAGGAAGAAGTCGTTTTTGTCGCCCATCAACGTACCGGTTTGTGTGTTTGACTTTTTCGCGAAAAAGGAACAACATGTAAAGTTTATTGTGAGAAAATGGGAACAGCAGGAATAAAGATGAGTATACCCTCGAGGAGAACCGTACACAATCAATTGACTAACGGGAAGAGAACTGTCAATTGGAGGGAAAGTGCACATAGAATTTTCGTTTTAAAAACTATTCTCAAACTAGATTTCACATGTGCTATCATTCACATTTTCTGTGATTGGCTTGCGATGCATTTTGATGAAACATCTAACATTTTGATAAGCAAAAACGCCCCAGTGCACTATGGTCCAGGATACAGATTTACGCGGAAAGATGCATTTTATGCCAAAACTATATTTTTTAGAAAAAACTGTTGTTCTACAAGATTGTTCGAAATAGTAAGCCCATCATTATGGTCCTATAAAAAAATAGGGTGGCCCCCTGTTTACTGTTTTTTAGGTACACCCTAATCCAATTGGGTGAAATTGCTCTAAATCAGTCAACTTAAGAGCTACAGAAAAAGCTTTTTTAGCAAAACTTATTGGAATAAGCTGCGCTACAACTTCGTAGATTTTTTTATATGATGTGCTACCTTATTTTTTGATAGCGCCATAATGATGGACTTACTATTTCGAACAATTTTGTAGAACAACAGTTTTTTCTAAAATTTTGGCGTAAAATGCATCTTTTCGCGTAAAACTGTATCCTGGGCCATAGTGCAGTGCAGCACAGTGGCTAAAACTAATAGTACCTTTATTTTTCAATTTAACGTAATGGTGTCTTCTAGACACTTTATCAGTAAGTTAATGCGCTTCTTTGAAGGTATTCAGCTTACTGATCAATCCCCCTAAAAGTGAGATGCAAAATTTAATTTTCCGCTTCACAACATATAAGGTTTGATTCTTCATAAAAATGTAGCAAAAGCTCTTCTGAAAAACTTTGTCGAAGGCGCCAAGTTCGCAATTCCATTACTTTTGGAGATTTTTTTCGTTTTATGCAGAAAACCCCTTAAAAATGTTGTTTTCATCATATCTTTTTCACTTTAATTTCTACATTTTTTGCAAGTTTTAGTTTTAGATAGTATTGAAATACGAAAAATAGATCATTGAAATAATGATCTTCAAATTCTCTCCCTCCGGAGATGAGCCAGCCTCGGGCTGAAAGTCTCCTAAATAACCGATTGTAAAGAATGATTCATTCAAAACTATTTCCTACTATGCAAGGTAGAAATCAATCACCCATCACAAGGAGTTGATGAACCAATGCACCATGCGTCTCCATATGCTTGTATGCTTATTCATCAAACATGTTAAAAATCAATAAATCTTCAAAAGTAATGAAATTACGAACTTGGTGTCTTCGACAAAGCTTCTCAGGATAACTTTTGCTACAACTCTCCCATGATGTAAATAAATTCATCATCTCACTTTTAAGGGGATTGATCATAAGGCTGAATACCTCCAAAGAAGCGCGTCGACTTACTGATAAAATGTCTCGAAGACGCCATTATGCTAAATCACATAATAAAGGTACTTTTAAATAAACGCGCTAAAAACATGATTTCTGCCACTGTGCAGTGGGACAAACCTACAATGTACTACGCGTCTCCACCCACTTTCCATACCAGATTTCTGATTTGCCGACGCGTGGTGCGTTGTTCCCCAAGAGCTGCTAGCTAAAAAGTGTTATGCCTCATGAGTTTTCCGGCAACAAAATATCACCACTTTTTGGAAATGTTAGGGGAAGGAAGCCCTTAAGCCTTAAGATGTCATCAGCTAGCTATATTGTTGACCTGTTGCATGAGACAAAAATACTCGTGAAAATCGTTACCGCTATGACATTGAAGCATAGGACATATTGCCCCCCTTCCCCTATAGTTCCATAGCTTTAGCTACTTGTGAAATTATCGGAGTCTATTTTGGTCCTCTTAAACTTGAGTGAGAGCCAGCACTAATGTAATCTCGTTTTAATAGCCACTCTCAGTGGAAGATAAGGGCAAATTATGAAAGACTGGCAAGTCAAACAAAGGGCAAGAACGCTTTTAGCCGTCCATGCTTCCTCGTAGACGGACGGGTAACAAACGGGAAAAGCTTTTATCGCGCATTGCCAGCGGTAATTTAATTTCATCTACCAGCTCCCAGTGTTGATCCGGGTATGCACTTCACGGCAACCGTCACGTACTGGCAGATGCACTGAGCTATCATCGAAGACAAAAAATATAGCACGGTGTGACAACAATGAAAAAGCTATGCCCTGGTTTACGAGACTTATTTTATTACGGATCAAAGAATACTTCAATCACAGTAAAGTGCTTCCGTTGATTGATTATTTTATTTGAAATCAGTATCAATTGGAGGAAAATGATCTTCTGCACTCTTAGTACATTTGTTGTGTATTAAATATTAAATTGCGTGTTTTACACTCATCGGAGCAGTTGATCAAGTACGTGTTGGAATATGCTTTGTTTTGCACGCCTGTTCGATTAAATTCACCGCAAACGCTCAAAACTGGGAGAAGCATTGAGCTAATTTGAAAGAACGTCGAGTTCTCTCTGACGTTCTTTTCTTGGTGAAACCTGATCCCTGGTCCAATCAACCTATGCGGAAAATCTGACCTATAGTCTGTAAGTAGGTGTCAGTCTCAACGATGAAATCTGTTTGAATACCGACCGATGAAGCCCCATCCCTTCTAATTACAACTGACAATCTCCCCAGCATTAGCTCCGTCAACACTGGAACGATAGTAATTCCAACATTATTTCCATTGAGGCTTCCGCCGCGACCAGATCTGGACCTTTGCATTGTAATATTAGGTCTCACCTTTACGTGAGTGACCATTACCCCATACCATCTACTGCCTTTGCTAGTTCTGTCCTCGGATTTCACCACCACTACTTGCGCTATGAACATTTCACTTCAGACCTACGATGTTAGATCTGCTCTGTACTTATATTCTAGACACTAACATACCTTTCTATATTTACCAATATAGTGCAAGACGCTGCCAACGAATTCAGCCTAAAACCAAACAGTAATCTCGGATGTATGTATAGATCCCTCAAGACTTACTCTACGTCACTTCATTAGAGAAGGTGTGTCGGATAATGCTTATAAAGATAGTATATGCTAAATTTTTGAGTATGAAAACAAGGCGTAGGTGGAAAGAATAAATCTGGAAATTGGTACTCTGGGTGCACTTACATTAGACCAAGCAGCTACCGCGGATGCACTAAACCACGTCGCTTGCTAAAGCCGAGCACTACAGCCCAATCTAATGAAGGACAATTTTCGCTGAAAATGAATACCCTCTAATTCGACTGCCCCGTTGACTCTGAGCCTTAATCCATTATCCTGCCGATCATAACCAACTAACTTCTGGTCGTCATTCTCCATCGAGTAGGTTGTTAAATAAAACAAAAACTACAGCATACAAATAATTGCAATTATTTTTAACCACCGATGTGGAATGGCGACATACCACACCCATTATTTTAACATGTTGCCATTTAGCGGGGAACTATTAAATGTAACCACCATTCCACAAAACAAGCACAACAATACGCTGCTAATTGTTCCGTTAAGAAAACTGTTTATAGATCTTACAAATGACCAAACACATTAAAATGCTATCAACCAAATTTGTCATTCATTGAAGCTGCCACCGTCTTTTTGGCTCGGTTCTATCTCGAAAATTCAATGGTCACTAACTGCCATCACTTGGCTGTACAGTTCTGAACAAAAAGCGAACTGGAAAACAAATTTTATCTACGTGCTGCGAATTAATTTCCCCAGTTGATGCCACAAAGCAGAGCTGCCTTTTCAGTATGAAGTGTGGAATGGGAATGTGTTTCAATTAAAAGTAACAAGCGATAGATTCTAGCAAGACGTTTAAAGAATGAGAAAAACAAGTTAATGGAAAAATACAAATGACAGATAGATAGAAGTCATTTCAAGACATTCGGTGTGTACCTCCATTATGGTTGAAAACGACAAAAAATGCAGATGATTTGTTGGAAATCAGCAAACAAGCGACTGCAACGCGTATAATGGTGATAAAAAGTGTGGAAAATAAAAGAAAATTTAATATTGGGCTTTAAATGGTATCTTAAAGTGAATGTAACCTTCAAGCATTAAAAAAAGCATACCCGATTAGAAGAGCATAACAAAATCTGAACATAATTTTAACACGTTGTTATATTTATAACTTATTTCGATAAAATGTTGTTCTAATCAGCCATTATCTTTCAAATGTTGTAGCTTTGCCCAACAGTAGGGGAGACTGGGGAGACTTTATCCCCTTTTCTGATTTCCGATGTATCACAGCCAAAAATAAATAAACATACGCAATTTCCAAACACACTCTCTAAGAAATATAGTATTTAACTTTACTGATGTATGACAGTCCTTAAATTATTGTTTTTTTATTGATACACAACCGACTTTTTTGGAGTGCTGTCAAAAATCTACTTTCAAAATATTCGGGGAGATAAATTTAGAAAGATTTTTTCAAATGTTTTTTTTTTTTCAAAATACGCGGAATTTTCGAATTGCTGTACGTATACATGAACGATTTTTGATATTGAATACGACAGCACATGTAATTTTAAATTTTGGGGAGACTTGATCCCCTTTCTATTATATCTACGCAATAAATAATTTTTCCTGTCAACCCTTCATCAAATCTATCAAATCTACAAGAAGCCTGATAACAGTTTTATATTTTTTTGAATTTTTTCGCCAAATTTTTATATGGGTGACTAATGGGGGATCAAGTGTCCCCATATTGAGGCGTCCCCAACTGGTGAAGCGTAGAAGTTTCGTCGAATACTGAAAGTAGCAACCAACGGTCTTTGAATACCAGCTCAACTGATGGTCCAGGTAAAGCTTACTGTAATATATGTCCGCCCGAAGCTACCCATGATACTGCATCTGCCCTCAATCGAGTAAACACGTTCCAGAATGACTCTTCGCTGCTCGCAACATCTGTTTACGGAACATCTTCTGCTCTGGTTGGCCTGCCTCCGCTTCTCGACGAAGGATGCTATATTTTGCCGGACTTTCCATCTCTAATAAATTCAGGACATCAGCTCAACCGACTGACTGGTCCAGGTAAAAGCTCACTGTAGAAGCTATCCAAGATACTGCATCTGCCCTCAATCGAGTAAACACGTTCCAGAACGACTCCTCGCTGCTCGCAACAACTGTTTCCGATACATCTTCGGCTCCGGTTCGCCAGCCCACGCTTTCCGACGAAGGACACTTAACCTCACCGGACTTTCCAAATCTATTGGATTTAGGACACCAGCTCAATCAACTGGCTGGTCCAGATAACTCTTTCGTCTGCTGGCCGATTGAACTGACTAGCACACACGAACCGAACGTGGAATCTGAGACTACGTTGGATTTGTCAACCTGCCAAACGAACTGGTGGGTCCAGGTATTGCTTTGAATAGTATATGTCCTTCCGAAGCAACATCAGTTACCGCATCTGCCCTAAGTGGATATGAAACATTTCAGACACGCACACAAGAACCATGTGATGTGATTCAGCCTGCGTCTGAACAACTTTCTGAGCCTCGGCCTGAACTGATGACTTCAGAAGACAACATAATTACTGTTTACTATCAAAACATCAGAGGACTAAGCAAAAGGTTGATAATTTTTTTTCTGGCTGCTTCGGAATCTAATTATGACGTTATCGTTATCACTGAAACGTGGCTCAATGACCAGATTTACTCGACACAGCTTTTTGGCGATCGTTTTACCGTCGTGATCGAAACCCTGCAACTTCGATTAGATAAAGAGGTGGTGGTGTTTTGATAGCCGTTACTAAACGGCTGAGTTCAGCTTTACCCTCAGTACAAATCGAAAATTCCCTTGAGCGTTTATGGGTTAATATTTTGATCGGCGGTAATGTGAAATCAATCGGTGTCGCCTACTTATCACCAGAGATTTCTAACGACGTATGCTCCATTGAGAAACATGTCGAATCTGCCACGAACATAGCTAACTCCCTGGAGTCTGGTGAGAGCCATATTCTCCTAGAATACTTTAACCAGAAGGGCATCCACTGGGTACACTAGATACACAGCTAGGTGTTTCAACCTGCCCAATTTTTGGATGAGAAGAAGGCGGGGGTGAAAAATTCATTTTCGGTGCAAAACATAAACAAACCGGCTGGCTCTCCCATGCTAAAATCCAAGATGGCTGAATCGTGAATTTGGCAGATTGGAACACCTAGTGGTGTATTCATCTTGGGCACATTCTTCGTCTGGCTACTATTATGCTGATCCATCAAGTTCCAGATTGAACCAAGCAAGCTGTTGTCTTTTGGACTGCTTCACCTTTCTAATCATGAAACAGATGAACAACGTAATGAACCATTGCAACCGAATGTTGGATCCAAGATGAATACACCACTAGGTGTTCCAATCTGCCAAATTCACGATTCAGCCATCTTGGATTTTAGTATGGGAGAGCCAGCCGGTTTGTTTATGTTTTGCACCGAAAATGAATTTTTCACCCCCGCCTTCTTCTCGTCCATAAATTGGGCAGACTGCAACACCTAGCTGTGTATTCATCTTGGTTGGATCTAGTATTCGTGAATTCGGAGATAGTATCGAATTGCTCGGTCGTTCTGCACTAGATCCTCTTCTGGAATTAGATCCGTTTCACCCAGCCCTCGTTATGTCGCTCACCTGCAACTACCTTGTCCAACTCGAAGAGGTCGAAAGTCATAATGAATTTGACTTCCGTAGGACTAATTTTGAATCGCTGAATAACTCCATCGCACTAATGGATTGGACCTCAATATAGGCTGCAGCTGACGTCGATAGCGCAGTGAATTTCTTCACTGGTACAATAAATCAGTTGTTTTACTCTCTTGTTCCTAATGCTCTGCCTCTAAGGAAGCCACCATGGTCGAATAGCCATCTGCGCAATTTGAAACGACGCAGATCCAAAGCATTGCGAAATTACACAAACTTAAGAAATCTGGAATCGAAGCGTATTTTTAACTTAGCAAGCAACAGGTACCGAACATACAACCGACTTCTGTATACCCGCTACTCCAGGAGAACTGAGGCAAATCTCAAACGGAACCCGAAGCAGTTTTGGTCGTTCGTGAATTCTAAAAGAAAGGAAATTGGTTTACCTAAAACAGTGTTCTTGAATGATGAAGTAGCAGATACATGCGAAGGAATCTGTAAACTATTCGGTAAATATTGTTCGGGAGTTTTCGAAAACGAATCGGTGTCTGCTGATCAAATCGATGGAGCTTTGCTTGATGTCCCTCGGGATGTTTTTAACTTTAGCTGATGAATTTTTTCTCAAGATGATGTTCTAAACGCTCTCAACAAATTGAAATCTTCGCCGACTCCTGGTGTACCATCAATAGTGTTGAAAAAATGCGCGATGGCAATTTGTACTCCACTCACCATCATATATAACAGGTCAATCGTTAAATCGAAATTTCCGACAAAATGGAAGGAGTCCTATATGTTTCCTGTATTCAAAAAAAGAGATAAACGAAACGTGAATAACTACAGAGGTATTACTTCACTCTGTGCTGGATCAAAGTTGCTAGAAATTCTCGTTGGAGAAGTCCTGTTCTGTGCATCGAAGTCATACATCTCTCCGGATCAGCATGGCTTTTTTCCTGGCCGTTCGATTAATACCAACCTTGTGCAGTTTACGTCTCACTGTCTGATAAATATCGAAGAGGGTAATCTAGTGGACACAGTTTACACTGATCTGAAAGCTGCATTTGATCGAGTTGATCATGTTATCCTGTTATCTAAATTCGATCGCCTGGGAGCTCAATCAAGCTTAACTCGTATCTGACTGAACGTCGGTTATCTGTTTAAATTGGCGCAACACAATCGGAGTACTTTACTAACCGCTCAGGGGTACCTCAAGGTAGTAACCTTGGACCGTTACTATTTTCAATATTTATCAACGATGAATGCTGCTTACTTACTGCTGGATTCCGCATTGCTTATGCAAACAGGGTGTCGACTCAAATTTGAGAATGAAATTCCCTGACTTTCCCTGACTTTCCAGACCATTTCTTGAAAAATTCCAGGTATGAAAAATGTGTTTTTTTTTTCAATTCCTAGAAGCATATGAAAATCTCTGCATGCTTGATTCCTGTCCATGTGAGTTCCTGAGTTACTGGAAGCCTAATCACTTCTGAAGCAGAACATTAAGGATATGTAGAATTTAATAGGTAGTTCTGGTCGTTCACAAAGAATCAAGTAAATGCGCAGAACTCCTGGAAGGTTTTCATAATTCACATCTTTCCAAAATTTGCTCCAATGTTATAAACTTTCTGGTGCAATCATCCACCATTGGGAATTCACACGGACTCCCTGGAGTCCCAATGCACCTCCAAGAATACTGACACGACTCTTTTGACACCATTTTGAACAACTTTTTGAACAATCGTGGGAGCTTCTAGAAATCCTTCTAATTCCGTTAAAAAAATTTACGGGTTATGTATTTTTGTGGACATCGAGAAACCTCCATTGGCTCTTAAGAATACTTACGGAGTAAGAATTCTTATTCACTCTCTGTGGAGTAAATGGACTTCTAAAAATAGTCACGGACGCTGCAATCTTCCAGATAATCAAGAATTCAATCCCTACAAGCTCACATAAATCCATGCAGCACTTACAGCCCAGAAACACATTCTAACCATGCAATACTGCATACACTCGGGTCGTTTAATATTTGTCAATTGGGGCCTTAGCCAATGGAAAAATGTCAAAAAATAAAAAAAGGTCATGTTTGTAAAGAAGTGACATAACTAGTCTCATATGCTAAGGGGAGCTACACCTACACCTAATTAATTTGATTGATTTTTAGATGTTTGCCAAAAGGGAATCGATGGTCTTGAAATTCCAGCAATGTTTTATTTATAAAAAGTTCAACTACTTTCAACTAGATGTAAGAGTACAACAGGCAATGAAACTTTATAAGGAACATCTAATGGAGTTTTTTAAAGAACTCGTGGAAACATATTTGAAGATTTCTTGGCATATTTTGTGTATGAATTCTTCAACGGAGACATTTCAATTCAAATTTGAGTAAACCTACAAAGTTTTTGGAGCGGAGCTTTGGAAAAAATCTACTAAACATCCATCAAGGAGTTCCAGGATTAAACTGTTGAGCGAGCTCTTGGAAATCCTCTGGGATTTTTTTTTATGTTTCAGTGAGAATTCTGAAGTAATTTAGAAAATTTTCTGGAGGGAGTAATTGTAATTGTAAAAATATACTAAAGCATTTTCACTGAAGTAATTTCTGGACAAAATTCTCAAAAATTAACCAAAATATTTCCTGATAAAATTGTTTTACAAACATCAAAAGCAACGAATGTTAAACTGAAACATTACCATTGACAACAACATTATCCTCCTCTTGCGTCCGAGTATGTTTATGGAGTATCGAGCAAACGTTTCATTGAGACTATCGCCACCTACGTACATGAGGTAAACCATATGATGCTTTAATCCACTGTCATTCTCTCTACATGACTAGTAATTTGAACACCTAAGGACGTGAGGATCGACCAATGACTTTATAAGACCATCATCAAATGAAAGTTCACAAAATGTTTTCAAAACCTTGCCGATGCTGCGGAGTGTTGTCAAAGGTCTTCAAAGATAGTATTCGGCGTTTTCTTTCAACAAGCCTTTAAATATCTAGCTGTTAGTTGTAGGTTGAACATTATCAATGATTATTTGTGGATTGGTTCTGAACTATGGCACATTTTAGCCATTTGATTCAGTTTAGACTGCTTAGACTAGATCATTTTCGAAAAATTGGGCGCTGCATTTTTATCAAAAGGTAATATGATATATTAGAGTTGGTTACTAATCAGCAATTTAAATTTATCAAGATAGATCGCATTTCTTCCGATATCCCAATATCAGACTCTCGCGATTGATGATTAAGTATTTGAACGAACTTTCAAAACTTTTTTTGTTTAAAGGGAACATGACTGATAAGAAAACTGCAAAAAAATCAAAACTACTCTGACACAAATCCAATCAAACTAAATAATCTAAAATATTATAGGGGACTCTTGATGGTGAAAATGGTTGTCGACTGTAACTGCCTCGCAGTATTGTTTTATTTATCGGCTATGCAGTCTGATTACCAGCTAAAACGCTATATTAATTCTGATCCGAAGTTTCGGTTCTTTAATAATTGAATGGTTCAGCGTTTCATTGTCATAAGTGTTTATGACAATATATTGCTCGAAATAAAAAAAAATCACAATAAATTTTCAATATTGGGTTTTGTCATTTTTTTCCCTGACCTCAATCGAAATTCCCTGACTTTCCCTGACATTCCAGGTACAAATTGAAATTCCCTGACTTTCCCTGACTTTCCAGGTTTTTCCAGGTAGTCGACACCCTGGCAAATGATCTACACTAGAACAAAACTACTTTAATTCTCAATAAAACAGGGGGTGATCAAGTCTCCCCGGGGATCAAATCTCTCCACCTTCCGCTAAGCAATAAAATAGATGTAGCAAAGTCTCCTAGCCATAGATCACAACGCTGATATATTTCTGTTCTTGGAAAATATTTTGTTCAGACAAAAACAAAAATTTCTGATAGTTGGTCACAATCTACTGAAGTGCAGACCTGTGGAAATTTCCAACTGCACAATTTCTAACAATACATACTGTTTCTGATATAAATTTCTAACAAAATATGTCATTGTGATCTAGGACTTGCGTCTTTCTTTACTATACTGGGTGTCATTTAAATTTTTTTAGAAATCGAGAGCGTTACGCTGAAAGGGAAGATTTTGAACGTTACTAGCGCCTTTATCATTCGATGGATTAATTAAGATTTATACATCAATCGACTCGGACACTCTCCAGCAATTTACCAATTTCATTGAAATTTAAGATTATTAACAAAAAGCTATTGTAAATTTCAATTCTTGTCATCTAACTAATCATCTAAGACATCTAACGCAGGTTTTCTCAACAGTAGGAGCTTTTCACGAAAAACTATTTGGTACCAGTTATGCAGGAAGGTGTCCGCTACTACGCCTACCAAATATTTTTTCGATTAAAGTGCCTATTTTCGAAATTAGTTAGTTAGGTTTCAATTTTTTCAATTAGTTAGGTTTCATTAGATGCCTTTTGCCATACTGATTTACCAAAGTTAACTCTTTGTGTGCCGCTGTAAGCACGCTCAAAGCAGGCGATTCATTGTCTTTTCTTGTTCGTTCGATGTGTAACCAGCATGTAGTCCCCAGCAGGAGAGCCGGTGGGTCTGCGAATATGCAAGAAAGAAGAGGACATATTTTTTTGCCATTCTATGCTTGATGATGGTCGGATGCAGTGGGTTTCGTTTGCGATCAAGGCGATTGCCCATCGCATCGCTTGAGTTCACCTCTAGAGGCCGATGATGACTGTGGCTGCGATGGCAGCAGTAATGGATGACGAAGAATAAAATTAGCCCAGAGAGTTTTGCCTATAGGTTATCATTAGCACTATATTTCGCCTATTCGGCTATACGAGCCTATTATAGATAGCATAAGACGCGATCCGAAACCAGCACCACCTCACTCCCACCACCACTAATGAACCCACTTTGATTGCCAGCGAACCTCGTTTTGCTGGTATTGATCGTAAGTCCATTCCTCGCTATCTCCCTCTCAAAAGGCACAAAAGTCTCTTCCACGGCACGGCGATCAATCCCGATAATATATGTAGATCTCGTCCGCAAAGTCCAGGAGCATATGTGATCTTGTGGTAATTGGTAATAGTCGTTTTTTTGCACACCAGCTCTCCTAATCGCTTCCTCGAGCGCTATATTGAACAGTAAATTTGAGAGGGCATCACCCTGCTTCAATCCACCTGAGGTTACAAACGATATCGATTTTTCAACCGTAATCTTTACACTTAATTTCGATGCGTCCAACGTGACAAGAATCGGCCGTATTCGGCGGAAAATCAAGTTCAAGCATAATTTGCTCTAATTCATTTCGTTTCACCCTAGTTAACATCTCACAATTTCCGAAACACACTTTTCACGCTGCAGTGGTCTCCACCATTTGATCCGGTTTGCATTGTTTTGCTGATGTTTTAGCATGCTTCATCACATCACTTCACATGTCCTCCTTTGTGCAGCGTTTTGAAAACGACATAGGCATTAGGCTCCATAAAAAGCATTGCAACAAAGTATGTAGGGACACGGCAGGTATTTCCGTCCATCGTCATATGGGCTAAAACCATCGAAAGGAACGTCCTTTAGCTAGAACTCCACTATAGTAGAACGTATCTCCTGAGCTTACGATTTGATACGGATGAGTTTGTCAAAAAAGTTTCTCTTTTATTGGTTTTCGAGACTATGACGAAAAGACGAAAATACCTGCCTGAACCCTACATCCCGCATTAGCTCATTCCGAACGGACAAATTTCACTCTGCTAACCGGCTTGTAGCTACACAAATTGCATGCAACTAGATATTGCATTCGTCAACCGGCAACTGTTCATTTGTGACGCATGCGTGTTTAGAGATGTCGCAAATTAATCGATTACTTCGATTAATCGATTCATCGTTGTGATAATCGATTAATTTTGAATCGATTATTACCCAACGATTAATCGATTCAATAATCGAGATGAATCGTGAGTAATCGATTAGTTACTGATCGATTAATCAGAATTTTACGACATCATAAGGATGTCGAAAATTAATTGATTATTTCGATTAATCGATTCATCGTTGTGATAATCGATTAATTTTGAATCGATTACTATACAATGATTAATCGATTCAATAATCGACTAGAATTAAGAGTAATCGATTAGTAACTAATCGATTAATCGGGATTTTACGACATCTCTATGCGTGTTGTAGAAATTGTTTGTGTTCATGTCGTCGACGCCACTATCTCTGAACAAATACCGTGACCACTCGTAATTCTGCGCATTCATACAGAACTTAATAAAACTTTGCAATAATCCCGAAATTGTAATCCTCAACAATTGCATGACAATGCTATATACTATTCGGAACAATCATCAATATTTGACTTTCCAAAAGATACCAAAAAGTGTACATAATTAGTCCTTAGATGAGCACTGAGCAGTTTATGGTGCTTTCACGGTAACTGTAACATAGTGTGTTTTTGCAATGCGTTACAGCTCATAGCAGAAAAAATGTCCATCAATCCCTTGGCCTATAAATAATTTAAATGAGTTTCGGCATCCAATCTTCTTCTTCTTAATGGCATTACATCCCACACTGGGACAGAGCCGCCTCGCAGCTTAGTGTTCATTAAGCACTTCCACAGTTATTAACTGCGAGGTTTCTAAGCCAGGTTACCATTTTTGCATTTGTATATCATGAGGCTAGCACGATGATACTTTTATGGCCGAGGAAGTCGAGACAATTTCCAATCCGAAAATTGCCTAGACCGGCACCGGGAATCGAACCCCGCCACCCTCAGCATGGTCTTGCTTTGTAGCCACGCGTCTTACCGCACGGCTAAGGAGGGCCCCAATATTGGGCAATAAAAACCAACCCCGTGAAACAAGCGAAAGTTCTTGAAGCCACAGTTTCCCGACTAGGAAGGCAAAACAAGATTATAACATGATTGTAACAACATCGATTATTTATAACAACCGTTGATATAATCGAGTTAGGATAAATTATGATGAGATTTTTACTTAACAAAATTATAACAGAATTAGTTAGGTTTCATTGTTTTGTTAGAAAATTTAGTTTTTTTAACAACATCCTGAACCAAGTTTATAACAACCTATGTTAGAAAAACTGTTGAACTCAGTAACACAATATGATATGAATTTGTTATTCTCTCCTGATTGGGTTGTTAGTGTGGCGCTAGTGCTGTTCTTGAAGTTTAAAGCTCCGTTCATATTGCACAAAAGATATTTTAGTTACTAGATAAAGATTGTCCCTACTGTTCCCTTTGTTCTGCTGTCCGAAACATGTGTGGTACATACCTGTCAAATCGTATGGATTTTCCTTCTTTGACATTTAGCTCCCCTATCCTCGCCAGCAAAAGATGTTCCGGACAGCGACGACAGCGACAATCTTTATCTAGTAACTAAAATATCTTTTTATTGCACCGATTACATTTCGCGCTGGTATTTAATTATGTATCGCAAAATGATTTTCAATCGTGGAAATTTTAATTTCAATAAATTAAGTTATATTGTTCTGTGTTCGTCATTTATCCAGCATTTTACGTGCGGTAATAGCCACCACAATATAATAATCACCAAAATCAGCCGAAATTATCACCGAAGAAAGCCAATAAATTATTGTCGATTGTCATCGTAGCCATTATCATCATCCTCATAAATTTATTATTATTGGCGAATGAAGGCTGAAGTCGAAGAAGTCGAAGGATAATATGAAACAAAAATGTACGGGGAAACATAGGGGAAGTTTTTCAAAACTCTTCTTAAAAGTTTTAGGAGCAATTTCATTAAAAACGGTACGCAGCAGTACGGGGCTGGACTTTCCTTCTACTGCATAATAAACGCAATTTTTCGATATCTAATTTTATTTTGGTATATCACACTTGATACTGTTTTCGTACTGCTTTCTGTTTTTAATCAAATTACTTCTAGACATTCCACTAAGGATGTGAACCATTCCACCGATTCGTTTAATTTTTAGTTTAATTTTGACAATTCGATGATTATTTCACTTTGGTTAAAAATAACCCTGCTCTGGTGCATGGTTAGATTTGACAGTTCGATTGTTAAACTTTGGTCGTTAGAAAATTGGCGCTCGTAAAATGCTGTACATGACCAAATTAAGTGGGTTTGGTAAATTTAAATATATTGTAACTCTGTCAATTATCCTCCGATTTTGACAATTCAGGGATGCCTGAACAGAAAATTCAAAATTGTTTCACAGTATATTTACAGGACCGGCTAAGGTCCTTCGAGAAATAAGTTTATCAGAATCCGAATGAGAACACACATTAAGGTTCGTCTCATTTACCGAATATAACCTTGAAAGTGCCAGTTCGAAGATTTAAAAAATAGCCAGTCTTAAAAAAGGCTGGTGCACCCCCCAAAACCATTAAAATGTAAATCTATCAAAAGTGATCTTGCTCTGCAAGCAGGGTTATTCGATAATTATTGAACTGCCACTATGAGACACGAGACAGCACACATACTTTTCAGTTAACGAAATCAATTCATCTATTTGATCTTGACGCATAAACTTTTTGGCTATACACTTGAGCTCACTATAATGTGGGCGTCGAAACTAAGATAAATTAATCTACTTAATCATTGTACGTGTCATCGACAGGTGTTTTATGAAACACTATTGAAACCTTTTTTCTTTGCATTTGATCTGATCCAACTGGAAGTGGATGTCGCATTGTTGATAAAATTTTGCTTTATACTGGACCATTTGGGTGTTGACAGAATAATAGTTTTTTTCTTAGCATAATGGACTTAGCGTAAAAGTCAGGAGATTAAAAATAATAACTATCGAGCTGCGAATGATCATGCACCGGAAAAAGTTCTTTTAGCTGACGAGAAACCTAACTATACTGCCCATGTCGCAAATGTGTCACATTTGAATTTTAGTCGATTATGAGTTAATCTTAAGAACCCTATTTAAGTAACCTAAAAATTAAATCAGATTAGTAGTGCGTGATTCCAATTGTTCTGCTGCATTCAATTTTAATATGAATCTGAAACATGCATTCTCCCAGCAGCTGCCCTAGATTAATTTAAGCTCAGATTCAAAAGCTCAAAACTGTTGCACAGCTATGATTTTTTTGAAGATTGAATCACGAAATCCAAATTTTACGTCCGGAATTCGAATCAATGCACTTTGCAATTACTGAGCAGCAAGATAAATAATTATTTTTATTTATTCAAAATTCAAACATGAACAGAACACTGCTGGAGATACCAGCGTTTTTGTATTATTTTGCTTCAGATTCAAATGAGAATAGTGTTCTAAAATTTAGAGGAAAAATAAATCGCTGCTGATCAATCAGTTAATTGATTTGCAGTCTTATTTTTTCTACTTGCAAAAATTTGGTTTGCAAACAGAAAAATGCATTAGGAATTAAAGGCCCACTCTTTATCACAATGCCAAATATTTGTTAACTTCCTTCAGACATCTATCAAACTATCGACATGAGTATCAGGCAGACTTGACAAATTTGTTATTAATATTAATTTGGTATTTGTTATTGTGACAAAAAACAGTGCTGATAACTTTTGCGCTTTAGCGAAACATGTGTATCTGAAATGAACGCATCAGCTATAGAGATAATTGCAATAAAGTTTAGAAACATATTTTAGATGGTGCGCTTTTTCTTGTTACAACAGCCTAAAATAAAATGAAAATACTGTTTATTTATTTTTTATCCGAATTAAATCTGTCCTCGGGCGATATTGTCGCATGCGTCACTGTGTTCCGTGCTTAAAGCCACAGCTTGACAGCTAGCACCAAGTTTAGCACCAAATTTTCGGCTTCAATCATATTGTATGCAGATGACAGCCGTTTCAGGGGGCTGATAAAAACCGAAGTCTGATTTATTTTTCATAGGGAGAAGATCTACTTGTGCAATTCCGCCATTAACTTTTTCAACTACTGGATTTGGACCACCATACAGGTTGGACCCTTCTGACGACATTATCTTGTTTTCTGACCTACATTCAATTCCCATACTTGCTTGAGGAAAATAAGATTTTTCTGCATTGGTTCGACTTGTTTCATGTGCGAGTATTGTAACGGCCATTCGGTCCGTTACAGTTTTGTAAATATTTAGTATAATTGAATATGAACTTGATTTAAATATAGAAAGTAGTTTTATTAATAGTTTTTGTAAATAGTACCAAATTTGAAATTTCCTAGCATTCCGTTGTACCGCGTTTCCAGAAAATCAAAAAGCTCTTCTAGATTCCAAATTCTCTCGCGCTCGCGAAGCAAAGAACGTTCTAGATCAACAGATCAACGTGCAAACCATGTGTTGGCAAAGGCGAGCGCATGTGATTACGTCACGGAGTCGGTTAGTGACCATCCACCTGGGGAAAATCCCAACAAAGCCTCTTTAATAATTTTCGGAAAGATCGGCAGGCAAAGTAGGCTGTAATCCGAATGGGTTAATTGCTTCTTGCATTTCGATCGTTAGGAGAGGAAATGCGATCTAGGGACTTCGTGAGGCCAAAACCGAAGGCTAAGAATTAGGACAATCTTACATTTAATCTGAGGATTCTTGACTGTGACTCGTTCACTTTGATCTGGATTGTGGAAGAGGCAGGAGTTGTCCGATTTAGTTTCGCGTCGTGAGGTGATCTTACAGGTAGACAAGTGACATGGTAGCCTCTTTGAATTTACTAATTCGAGTTAAACCTCTCTCCTAGTTATAGCAAAGACAGTCGTTAACTAGTTCCTAGTTTAGCTAAAAACTGTGCTGGTTGAGGAAAGTGTGCGAGTGTGGAGCGACAATCAGGTAAATCACGTGCTTTTAAATGTGCTTTGAATGTGCTTGTAACAGCGTGGCGAACACGTTTAATCTTCAGAATCGTGGCCGGTGTGCTGAAAGCCCGTCACCTCACCCGTTTACCAGTGACCACTCCTGACCCCACTCTGCAGCTTCGAAGTTTCCCGGCGGTCCACTTTGCCGGAAGGGGCCGCGACCGTCAATCTCGCGCCCAGGCAGGGCGAAGGCAGCAAGTAAGTCAGCAACAGCAACCGTTTTCCCGCTGTCGGTGACGACCGAGAGCGCAGCAGCAAAGTCCACATCTCGTTGGCGAGGCGCCGTCGGCGCATGAAGTAATTTCGTAGCGTAGAAGGAGGAACCGCAACAGAGCGCGCACCGCGACCGCGGTGTAAGAGACCGGCATCGTGTTAGATGAGCCGTAGGTAAGCGTCACCTTCTCCACCATCCCGTAAGCACATGGCAAGCGTCGCCATCTCCGTCCGTGGAGCACGTGCGTAGGCGTCGTCCGCTCGTCAGGCCGCCTGCGGCACCGCACCGTTCTTCGACCGGTCAACAGCATCGTCCAGCAAGCGACCGATAGCTTCGTCCCCGTCGTGGTGAACAACGCCGACAAAAGTGATGGTCCGTAAGTAAACGCATGCATGCAAATTGGAATCGCCCAAGCGCGCTTGGTGAAGAATATTTTTTGGATTTGCCTGCTCCCAATTTTGGTTGGTGATGCGTGGCGGTGAGAGGCTATTTTTCTATTAGCCGATCCCTGAAAGTGAATGCCCACACCGCACAAAAGCACGTGATAGGAGATAATTAGATTACGAAAGAATAGAAGCGAACAGAAGAAGTAGATGAGAAGTGAGAGAGAGTTTTTTTGAATTATAGAATGTAGGCCTACGAAAACCCTAAATCGATGTGTATGAATTGAACGGGTTAACCATTGTGTTTTGAGCTGAAATAAAATGTTATAAGGTACCACAGACAATCCGACTTGTTTAGCTCACAGAAACGAGAAGAGGTAATGTAGAGGAGGTTTTCATGTCATTCGGTATCGTTTTTCAGTAGTTTTTCTTTTGATTGTTTTACTGGGGAGGTTGGCCCTGAATCCAACCAACGGACACTCTCCATTTTTCCAGATCTGATCGGGGTGAGCTGTTTATAGCCAACCGATGATGATAACGACTGTAAGCGGATATTCTGCTTTCGACTAGGTGGTCTTTCTTTCGATTAACGATCGATCTGTGTTTTAAAGGGGGAGTAATTTTTATTTGGAATACCTGTAGCCTGCCGATCTTCGCGCTTTCCTTCCATTATTGGAAAACAATAACCCTTTCCCCTGAAAGGTCTTAGGCCGGGCAACCCTAAAACAGGTGGATGGTCTCCATTAGGAGTGGCGCTTAAACCATCCGCTAATCCTTTCGGAAGGCGCGGACGGGTCGTACGGTTATATCTGGCGCCCAACAATACAAGGCTTTTTTCATTCATAATTTTGATTTTTTTTTGCGTAATTTAGACTTAGTTTTTTTTTCTTCTTTGCACACATTATTAAGTTTTCTCTTTACACACATCATTACATTTTTTTTCGCGTATAGTACTCTTATAATATTAGTTGAATTATTTTCTATATTACTGTTTATATCTATCATTATTTTCTACATTTCCTACATTTGATATATTTTGATTTGAATTTGAATTTTTATAAAACAAAATAGACTTAAATTTGGAGGAGTTAGATTTTGAATTGCAAACTCGCAATCAATCGGAAGATACTTTTAAGCTTGATTTGAATGCGAAGCAAAGACATTTGAGAAATTTATTTAAAAACTAGTCGACCCGGCAGACGTTGTCCTGCATAGTAGGCGGAAATGCGCGTTGTGAACTGCCCATGGGAAATTTCAATACGAATCTTAATTTTAATTTTTCACGATGTACTCAACCTTACTCGTGATTTATGCGTGAGGGAATATCATATAAACCCGTCGGAAACTATAATGAACGTAACTGCTGAAGGAATGAATAAAATCCATCCAGCCGTTTTCGAACGAACACAGACCATTTCATTTTTATATATAACATGATCAAAAAGATGGACACATTTATCGTTCACCTTACAATATTTTCGAAGAATACTCTCACATTGAAGGAAGAGTACTAAATTTGGAGAAAGCATTAGAAAAAAGAGTGGAGTCAAAATACGAGTCGCGTGTTCTACATTATTGGTATAGAGTGAAGTGGATTCAAGTGAACGGGGAGGAAGAGAAAAGAAAAAAACGGGAGTTAGTGCAAGTGATCGAAAAAGTTATGTCGAAATTTCAATTCGGACCGCCGCAATCGCCGTTAGTGTCAAAAATAAATACCATTATGCAAGGGAACGGAGAACAAGCGAGTGTAGGACAAGGGTCGAGAAATTCTCCATCGCTCAGTTTGCAGCTTCCTGGACATTCTCCTTTATCAATGGACCAGAACGAGGAAAGTAATAGTCGCGGATTGGATACTCTAGCACATCCAAAAGGAGTTATCCCAAAAATTACACCGAAGACCACTGAGGAGCCGGCGACACTTATTACTGTGCCGCGAAGCGAGTGGGAAGAAATGAGGACAATGATAGCGGATTTAACAGCCAGACTAGCGCAGAGCGAAAACCAGAGGAGAAGGGAAGATGTTCCGAGCAGAGATAGAGTAGGTCAACAACGAGAAACGCCACAAAGAGGTGCGCCGGTGCATGTGAAAAGACCGGAGCACGGTAACAGCCATGTGATGACACACCACGGAAGTATTGACGATGACGACAGCGATGACGAACCGATCAGGAATCCGCCGGGTTGGCGAAACAGAATTCCTCAGATGGGTGACCACTTCTCAGATTATTCCAATTACAACGATTGGAACAGCTACGCAGGACAAGCGATAAGGCAGCCCGGTGGACGATATGCAGGCCAAGGACGAGTGGAAAAGTGGAAGTTGAAGTTCAACGGTGAACCAAGATCAGTGATGACAGTGGAGAGTTTTCTTTACAAAGCAAAGAAGCTTGCTGAGCGAGAAGGTGTGAGCAAGATGATCTTACTGAGAGACGTTCACATGTTGTTGGAAGGAGGTGCTTCGGATTGGTTTTTCACCTTCGTGGATGACTTGAATACGTGGGAAGAATTCGAGACTTCCATAACGTACCGATTTGGAAACCCCAATAAAGACCAGGGAATTAGAACGAAGATACAAGAACGGAAGCAACAGCGAGGAGAACCGTTCATTGCTTTTGTGACGGAGATTGAGAAGATGAATCGCTTACTGTCTAAACCGCTTTCAAACCGAAGAAAATTTGAGGTAATATGGGACAATATGCGACAGCACTATAGATCCAAGATATCGATTGTTGAGGTCGAGAACCTTCAACAGTTGACGAGGTTAAATTACAGAATAGATGCCGCTGATCCACAGCTGCAATTTCATAATTCAGAAGGGACATCAAGTTTTCAACGTCGGCCAATAAACCACGTCGAACCGGAAGGTAGTGACTACGAAAGTGACCATTCCGTCAACGCAATCAACACTCGATCCAATCGGAATTTTTCTCAAGCGACCAGGCAGACATCGGAACAGCAAGCAAGACCAGCACAAAGTACACCAACACCAGTGAGTTGTTGGAATTGTCAAGGCCAGGGCCATGGTTGGAGACAATGTCCTCGACCCAAGATAGTATTCTGTTACGGATGTGGGAACTTGGGCAGAACAATTCGGAATTGTGAGCGCTGCTCCAGAGCAACGAATGTGCAAGCCACAAACCAGGGAAACGAGTAGAGGGGGGCGATAAGGGGAATTCGTCACACCCGGTCGTTAGTAAACTCCCCAAAAATGTAACAAGTTACGATCCATTTTCTCAAATTTATCATATCAAAGTTCAGAGGACCAAATGTCCCCATATTAAAGTGAAGGTCTTCGAATCAGAACTCGAAGCTTTGTTGGATTCGTTAGCAGGAATTAGCATCCTGAACTCCCTGGAAGTGATTGAAAAATATAATCTCAAAATTCAGCCGGCGTCCATCAGGGTTTCAACAGCTGATGGGTCCGTACACAGCTGCTTAGGGTACGTAATTGTTCCATTCACGTACAAAAAGTTGACAAAGGTGGTACCTACTCTCGTAGTGCCAGAGATTTCGCGACATTTAATATTAGGAGTAGACTTTTGGGAATCTTTTGGAATAAAACCGATGATTGACGTGGGTGAAGAAGTGGAAACAGTAGGTGTTAGTGGCAACTCATCAATGTGTTTCACCATTGAACCGTCTGGGGATCCACTATCTCCAGAATTAGCCGAATACGACGAAAACCTGGACATTCCAGTTTACGAAGGACCAGTAGAGTCTGTCCCGGATCCTGATGCAATCGAAACCGAACACGAACTATCAGAAACGGAGCGGACACAGCTGACCGAAGTAGTTAAGGAGTTTAAACTGACATCAGATGGAAAGCTGGGCAGAACGCATCTGATAACCCATGAAATCGTTCTCCAGGAAGGAGCTACACCCCGTAACCCGCCGATGTATAAATGCTCGCCTTACGTTCAACAAGCAATAAATGAGGAGGTACAGAGATTCAAACGGTTGGATGCAATAGAGGAAGGTTACAGCGAGTGGACCAACCCGCTGGTGCCAGTGATGAAGAAAAACGGGAAGGTAAGAGTCTGCTTAGACTCTCGCAAGATCAACAAAGTCACAATAAAGGACACTTACCCAATGCGGAATATGCAGGACATATTCCGACGATTGGGTAAGGCAAAGTGCTTTTCGGTGATTGATCTTAAAGACGCATACTTTCAGATCCCTCTGAAAGAGGAGTGTCGAAACTTTACCGCTTTTCGAACCAATGAAGGAGTATTCCGGTTTAAAGTACTGCCGTTTGGACTCACGAATGCTCCCTTCTAAATGGCCCGGCTTATGGATAAAGCTTTGGGGTTTGATCTAGAACCATTTGTGTTCGTGTATCTGGATGACATTGTCATTGCATCCAGAACATTCAAAGAACACCTTAGACTCTTACGTATCGTCGCAGAAAGGCTTAAGAAGGCAGGGCTAACAATTTCCCTGGAGAAGTCGAGATTTTGTCGTAAGCAGGTAGTGTATCTGGGCTACCTGCTGAGTGAAAACGGAGTAGCCATTGATTCTGCTCGCATTCAGCCAATACTGGACTACGCCCAGCCAAAGACTCAGGAAGATATCCGCCGCCTGATGGGACTTGCAGGTTTTTACCACAAATTCATAAAGAATTACAGCGGAATAACATCTCCGATTACCGATTTGCTTTCAAAGGAGCACAAGAAAGTTATTTGGACAAAAGAGGCGGAGGCGGCATTCAGGGAACTGAAGTCAGTCCTAACATCGGCGCCAATACTTGGAAACCCCGATTTTTCGAAGCCGTTTACCATTGAGTCGGACGCATCCGATCGAGCGATTGGAGCTGCCCTCGTTCAGGAGCAGGATGGGGTACCGCGAGTGATCAGTTACTTCAGCAAAAAGCTGAACCGCACCCAACGAAGGTACGCAGCGGTCGAGAAAGAATGCTTAGGGGTACTCTCCGCAATACAGCACTTTCGACACTATGTAGAGGGTACAAAATTTAGAGTCATCACCGATGCAAGAAGCCTCCTGTGGCTTTTTAACGTAGGTTCCGATACGGGAAATGCTAAACTACTGAGGTGGGCTCTTCGAATCCAGGCCTACGATTTCGTGTTGGAATATCGCAAGGGGAAAGCCAACATTACAGCTGACTGTTTATCCAGGTCGATAGAAGTGGATACCTTGTCAGTATCCCAACCTGATGCCGAGCAAGAGGAACTCATGGAACGTATCCAAGCTAAGCCCAACAAGTACAAGGACTACCGGATTATCGATGGGGGACTATTTCGATTAGTCAAAACGGGAAATCGTATCTGCGATCCCCGCTTCGAATGGAAACGCCTCCCTCCAAAAGCAGAACGTGTCGATATCATTCGCCAGGAACACCAAAAAGCGCATTTTCTCTATGAAAAGACCCTCGCTTCGTTGAAACAACGGTTTTACTGGCCAAGAATGAATATAGAGATCCGTAAGTTTTGTAAAGAATGTCTCACGTGTCAGACCAGCAAAGCGGGGAATATAAACACTACACCACCCATGGGGTCCCAAAAACCCGTTGAATACCCGTGGCAGTTCATCACACTGGACTACGTAGGTCCATTGCCACCGTCCGGGAAAAACCGAAACACATGTTTGCTAGTCGCCACGGACGTATTTAGCAAATTTAGCTTTTCGAGAAGCCAAGGCTCACTCGCTAGTTGATTTCGTGGAGAACATGATCTTCCGTTTATTCGGAGTTCCCGAAATAATCTTGACGGACAATGGCTCTCAGTTTATTTCCAAAGAGTTCAAAAAACTGCTTGAGGATAATCACGTTTCTCACTGGTTAACGCCTGCGTATCACCCGCAGGTGAACAATACTGAAAGAGTAAACCGGGTGATTGTGACAGCGATACGCGCAACACTGAAAAAGTCTCATAACCATTGGGCAGATGATATCCAACAGATAGCGGATGCTATCAGAACTTCTGTTCATGAATCAACCAAGTACACGCCATATTTCGTTGTATTCGGTCGACAAAAAGTCTCCGATGGTAGGGAGTATTCCAGAATCCGCGACAACCATGTACCTCCGATCGAGAATGGACAGCAAACTGAAGTGAAGCGAAAGCAATTGTTCGAGGAGATCAAGCTGAACCTAAAAACGGCCTATGCAAAGCACGCAAAGAGTTATAACCTTAGGTCGAACGCGCAGTGTCCCGCCTACAAGGTCGGCGAAACGGTTTTAAAGCAGACCTTTGATCAGTCGGATAAAGGGAAGGGCTTTTGTAAAAAGTTGGCTCCCAAATACGAGCCAGCGAAAGTGCGCAAAATCTTGGGATCGAACACTTACGAACTAGAAGATCTGTCTGGGAAACGAATCGGCGTTTTCTTCGCCAATAAACTTAAGCGAATGCATGGGCTGATAACCCAGTAACTTAAATGGGTTAACAAGCTATGTAACTCGCAAGAGTAACCATAAACACACTGGGTAAAAACACCTATATGGTCATAAAGCTTACGGACAGTTTCGACGGACTCGCCTAGGGGAAATTTACGAATGGAACCGAAGCTGAGGGTACCGATTCTGAGCCTAAACAAATTCAAATAATTTGCACAGCTATGAACAACTTAAATAAGTGACTATG
The DNA here is from genome assembly GCF_024139115.2 of Armigeres subalbatus. NCBI lineage: Eukaryota > Metazoa > Arthropoda > Insecta > Diptera > Culicidae > Armigeres > Armigeres subalbatus. The sequence continues at coordinate 244,667,810 of NC_085140.1, read as the reverse complement.
AATCAACAAAGTTTTCACAAAAACACCTTGAAGGGCTAAACTTGCCATAAAACTCATTCACAATAGAGACGATCAAACGAGAAACTCGATTTGACGAGTTTGTAAATACCTGTAAATAGTAGATTAATAGTTCAAAACACTTTATCATTCAACATTAGAATTAGTTGACTAGTATACATTGAATTTGGTTTGAATTTCTTTCGTAGATTTAATTTTTCCACAATTTATTTGATTTGTTTTCTTGTTTTATATTTATTCTTCTTAATCATACATATTTTCACTTTATTTTTAATTTGCTTTTACCTTATTAGTACGTAGTTTCGAGGTTCACCTAAAATACAGGTAAATAATTAAATTTTGCTTGTAAATATTGATTTATTCATAGTCACCTTATTATTTAGTTGGTCATGAATTCGCAACGTTTCTCAGATTTTTCCTCGTTCTATCCTTAATTCTTTTTTCTCCATACACCGTTTTTTTCCTATCCAGATACTCATTCATTATCAATCCATTCCTTCGTGGTAGATCCAAAATCCAAAAATAGTCCGTACACAGTCCGCAACACCACACATGCTCAACAGTATTTGGTTTCGAGTCCGTTTTGCGTTTGCTGTCCTCCCATCTATCCGGCTGGTCATCTGCAGAACGGTGGCGGCTGTCCGAATAATATTGGTAACTGTAACGACAGAAACAAAAACATACCAGATCACATCGATAGGGAAAACAACACTGCACTTATACTCTCCTCAAATAGTCCATTTATCAGGTTCACAATTCTCGTACCACTCAGCCTAATTTTGATCGTGAATTCACGAAATTCACGGGATTGTGGTCTAACGATCGCAATCTACTATTAGCTTTCACTTGTACCTTCCTACGTTGTTGTTGACGCGAAATGAATGAGAGACCGGTAAGACGGTAGAATCTGAGAGAGAGTGTGTCGGAGCTCGGCACGGTGTAAATGAGAGGTGTGTTTGCGTAGATTATCTTTTCTTCGAGATTTCCTAGTCGGCAATAGTCCTGGCGTTTGGAAATGCTCGTGGGGTTATTTAAGATTTGTGTTGCAATGAGTGTAATTCGCAGTTGTTTTACTGTGGCAACGAATTGCAACAGGAATCGGTTTATTTTTCGTGAGGAAGGTTGGATCTCATTTTCTCGCTTCAAGCTGGGGTTGGAGATTACCAACTAGACTTACAGTAACGTCCACACAGGTGGAGATTTTCGTAAGTGCATCTTCGTGTATCGGCATTTGTCCTGGTTTAAAAGATGTACTTCGGTTCAGGTTTATTTAAGGCTTACTTGGGGTATGGTCGACTACCCTAAGTTGAAGCCGGGGTGATTGTAATTTGAGAGTGTAGGTTTATGAATGAGTTTAGTATGAGTCAGGTCATCATCAACACATTCAATAGTACAATAGATTTCTCAAAGGTTTTTTTTCTTCCATTTCAAATCTTTTCCAAAGTTTTTTTCCGTTTCAAATCCTTTCCAAAGTTTTTCTTCCGTTTAAACAAATCTTCAATATAGTTCAATATAGTTCTAAATTTTAGTAGCATGATATGAATGAATTTCGCTGGAGACCGGAGACCGATGGTCGCTGATGGTCAGTGGCAGATGTTGCTATTCAAGCCGCATGCTGTAAACAGAGATGGAGTTGATTAATTTCATCGATGATTCTATATGACCCCGAGATTCTGAAATTCTCACGCTGTTAAAATTTTGGCATAAGAAAATTTGATTGGCTTTTGTTATTAACACAGCATTGCCAATCAAATTTTCGTAAATTTAGTAGGGAGTGATGTAACGGCCATTCGGTCCGTTACAGTTTTGTAAATATTTAGTATAATTGAATATGAACTTGATTTAAATATAGAAAGTAGTTTTATTAATAGTTTTTGTAAATAGTACCAAATTTGAAATTTCCTAGCATTCCGTTGTACCGCGTTTCCAGAAAATCAAAAAGCTCTTCTAGATTCCAAATTCTCTCGCGCTCGCGAAGCAAAGAACGTTCTAGATCAACAGATCAACGTGCAAACCATGTGTTGGCAAAGGCGAGCGCATGTGATTACGTCACGGAGTCGGTTAGTGACCATCCACCTGGGGAAAATCCCAACAAAGCCTCTTTAATAATTTTCGGGAAAGATCGGCAGGCAAAGTAGGCTGTAATCCGAATGGATTAATTGCTTCCTGCACTTCGATCGTTAGGAGGGGGAAATGCGATCTAGGGACTTCGTGAGGTCAAAACCGAAGGCTAAGAATTAGGGCAATCTTACATTTAATCTGAGGATTCTTGACTGTGACTCGTTCACTTTGATCTGGATTGTGGAAGAGGCAGGAGTTGTCCGATTTAGTTTCGCGTCGTGAGGTGATCTTACAGTTATAGCAAAGACAGTCGTTAACTAGTTCCTAGTTTAGCTAAAAACTGTGCTGGTTGAGGAAAGTGTGCGAGTGTGGAGCGACAATCAGGTAAATCACGTGCTTTTAAATGTGCTTTGAATGTGCTTGTAACAGCGTGGCGAACACGTTTAATCTTCAGAATCGTGGCCGGTGTGCTGAAAGCCCGTCACCTCACCCGTTTACCAGTGACCACTCCTGACCCCACTCTGCAGCTTCGAAGTTTCCCGGCGGTCCACTTTGCCGGAAGGGGCCGCGACCGTCAATCTCGCGCCCAGGCAGGGCGAAGGCAGCAAGTAAGTCAGCAACAGCAACCGTTTTCCCGCTGTCGGTGACGACCGAGAGCGCAGCAGCAGCAAAGTCCACATCTCGTTGGCGAGGCGCCGTCGGCGCATGAAGTAATACCGTAGCGTAGAAGGAGGAACCGCAACAGAGCGCGCACCGCGACCGCGGTGTAAGAGACCGGCATCGTGTTAGATGAGCCGTAGGTAAGCGTCACCTTCTCCACCATCCCGTAAGCACATGGCAAGCGTCGCCATCTCCGTCCGTGGAGCACGTGCGTAGGCGTCGTCCGCTCGTCAGGCCGCCTGCGGCACCGCACCGTTCTTCGACCGGTCAACAGCATCGTCCAGCAAGCGACCGATAGCTTCGTCCCCGTCGTGGTGAACAACGCCGACAAAAGTGATGGTCCGTAAGTAAACGCATGCATGCAAATTAAATCAGCCAAGCGCGCTTGGTTAAGAATATTTGGATTTGCCTGCTCCCAATTTTGGTTGGTGATGCGTGGCGGTGAGAGGCTATTTTTCTATTAGCCGATCCCTGAAAGTGAATGCCCACACCGCACAAAAGCACGTGATAGGAGATCATTAGATTACGAAAGAATAGAAGCGAACAGAAGAAGTAGATGAGAAGTGAGAGAGTTTTTTTGAATTATAGAATGTAGGCCTACGAAAACACTAAATCGATGTGTATGAATTGAACGGGTTAACCATTGTGTTTTGAGCTGGAATAAAATGTTATAAGGTACCACAGACAATCCGACTTGTTTAGCTCACAGAAACGAGAAGAGGTAATGTAGAGGAGGTTTTCATGTCATTCGGTATCGTTTTTCAGTAGTTTTTCTTTTGATTGTTTTACTGGGGAGGTTGGCCCTGAATCCAACCAACGGACACTCTCCATTTTTCCAGATCTGATCGGGGTGAGCTGTTTATAGCCAACCGATGATGATAACGACTGTAAGCGGATATTCTGCTTTCGACTAGGTGGTCTTTCTTTCGATTAACGATCGATCTGTGTTTTGAAGGGGGAGTAATTTTTATATGGAATACCTGTAGCCTGCCGATCTTCGCGCTTTCCTTCCATTATTGGAAAACAATAACCCTTTCCCCTGAAAGGTCTTAGGCCGGGCAACCCTAAAACAGGTGGATGGTCTCCATTAGGAGTGGCGCTTAAACCATCCGCTAATCCTTTCGGAAGGCGCGGACGGGTCGTACGGTTATAGTATAGGGGGCCGGGGTAATATGGACACCGTAATGAATCGCGTTATTTTCGTTGTAACATTATGTAGAGGAAGGTGGGGAGACTTGATCCCCGGGGAGACATGATCACCTTGATATCGAGAACTAAAGTAGTTTTGTTCTGACGTATTTATTGGTACAGATGCTCGAAACAAATGACCTTTATGTGGTGAGTTATTTTTTTGGATTGACAACCTTATTTATTTTGCAGGGCGGTTTGTATGTTTTGACCTTCCTAAAGATTTTTATATTGTACACGCAAAGTTTGAACAACTTTTCATAACAATGACCAAATGCTTTCATTTTTTTACAGCAAAAAGCCATAAATATGCTTAATGATCTGTACTGATAAAAATGTCAGCATTCCATCAATGTTTTAGGATATGTGGATTTGAAGTTATTGCCTCAATATGGGGACACTTGTTCCCTCATAAGTCACCCATACAAAAAATTTACGAAAAAGTTCGAAAAATATAAATTAGTTCTCAGGCTTCTATTTTGTTTTGTAGATTTGACAGATTTGATGAAGGGTTGTCAGGAAAAATTATTTATTGCGTAGATGTTATAGAAAGGGGATCAAGTCTCCCCAAATTTCAAAATTGCGTGTGCTGTCGAATTCAATAACAAAAATCGTTCATGTATACGCACAGCAATTCGAAAATTCCGCGTAGTTTGATAGAAAAATATTTTTTTTAAATCTGAGGGCACCTTTCTAATTTTATCAAAGCAAGTTCTTGGAGAGGGATCAATTTCCCCCGAATATTTTAAAATTCGATTTTTGACAGCATTCCAAAAAAATCGATTGTGTTTATTGATACACAATATTTTAAGGACTGTCATACATCAGTAAAGTTAAATACTATATTTCTTAGAGAGTCTGTGCGGAAATCGCGTATCTTTATTTATTTTTGGCTGTGTGAGTCTCCCCTACCTAATCCACTTTTGATTCATTCCATTCTTCAGGCTGTATGATCCATACTTCATCATTTAAAAAGTATCTACGTACATCTTTCTGACCTCTAGTACTCATGCAGGTTTTCAGAGATGTTGTCGAAGGGCGGTCATATTGGTCGCCATTTTTAGTTTTCACGTTTGGTACAAAACTGAGATTATAAGGCTTGCTGAGGTTTATTCATCTTTTTCTTACACACCCATAGGGAGGATAGGATTTGTTTTCATCGAAATGAAAAAAAGTCCTATCCTTTTTATACGCGTGGTGCATGAAAACAGGAAGCCAAAGAACTTTGAATATGTTATTAACTTTTTCCTTGTTATCAAAAATCAAATTACTTCTTCTTCCTTTATAGTTTTCTCTACCATATAAGCAAAAAGTTTCATACCACCCATCTACATTGACCGATTGAACAACTAGTTACGAGTACTGGTATTGACATTCGAATGCAACAATAGCATCGAAATACTGCATGTACAATGTCCTGGCAAACACAATACCACCGTATGAGAAAACTGAATTATCTGGCAAAAGCTGGTGAACTCGTTTATTTTCAGTCTTGGCACATTTCCTACTGCAAACTGTCTGCTATGCATTGTAAAGTTCACGTGCAACAAGTCCGTTTACCGGATTCAATGTATTGACATATTCAGTACGTATGACTTACTCCATGACGATTCGTAGTCGGATAAGGATGAGTTCCAGTGGTAACATTTGTTTTTCTTGTGCAAATAAACCGACTCGTCTTTTCCTGCCTTATGAATGCTGCCTGAAGCAGAATAAAAGTGCTGTTCAAAATCAGTTAATTACAAATGGAAACTGGAAAAGGGTAAGAATGAGGCAGTCAGTAAAGGCTACAATCAGTACTGGTAGTTTTCGTGACTGTCATGTGAAAGCGAAAACAATTGCATTTTCATTTTCAAGAGACCAAATGAAAATGTAGCCGTCTCCCGGTCACCTGTCACATTACAAGCAGACATGATAGGAATGTTGCTTTGTTTTGAAATTCAAATTTTTAAATAGTTTTAATAGATCTGTGCAAATAACAATGACTAGTCGATAAAATGATTGTATTGTTCTTGATTTTCGAGTTAGAAGTAACATTATTGAAAACAAACAGCTTGTTTACAATAGTTTGATGCGCTTTCATGAAATAAAAATCCGTGAAAATTTGGCAGAATTCCTTTCATTGTTTATGTTTTCTATGAAAGCGGAAGCCAATAAAATTTAAATATCGCGTGACCTCTCTCAATGAAAATGAAAATCTCAGTGCTGGCTACAATACATCCAACCAGCGGATTGCAGATCTTAATACAGTTCTGCATCAGAACCTCACAGAAACTGCATATATTTTGGCATATACAATTTTGGAAGATTTTTTTTCCTTTATAAATTAGAATTATGATATTCGGAAGATTTTAATACTACCTTTTTATTAAAACCTTACAATTTTGTATTATTTTCATACAATGTCTGTATATAAAGCTTACATTTTCTTGTATTAAAATCTTGCAGAATTGTATATGCCAAGATTTTGAAGAATAATTTGTTTGATTGGGTGTAGTGATAGTTGAAATGTAAAACTCCAGTGAAAATTTGCCAACCTTCATCACATGCTCACGGCATACAAAAACTCTAGGCAGGCTCAGCACTTATGTAAACTTCAGTTTGAATGTGACGTCACTACTATCTTCGCTCAAGCTGAAGCTGAACCGAGACGATGCTTAATGGTCTCAACATGCTTACTTTTGTATTTTAGCATGAGGTGATAAAATATGTGTCACTCTTGAAGTGCCATTTTTCTTACGAACCTACCTTGTTGTCTGTATACCGTACACATGCTCCCAAAATTTAATCATTGTATAAATAGTAGAGTGGGGCGTCATGGTCATTTTTTCAAATCAATGGTTTTTCGAAGCCATTCTGGATCCTGAACAACTGTGCAGAATTTGGGACCGATTGGTTGCTTCCTCGCTTTCCGCATCGCGTTTGAAGTTTGTATGGAAATTAGTATGGGAGAACGTATATTTTTACATTTCTACTACTAGAGGCTTCAGTTCATCGTAAACCAAGTGGCACATTGCGTTAAAGTATAACCCAAAGGATGCCGAAAAACTTTGCTGAAGAAGGCACGTTGCTGGAACGTCCACGAAAAAAGTTATAACGCTTAGAACATTGAGTGTTCAAACCATATGCAAAAAATCGTTTATTCTGCCAGCACTGCCGTACTACGTAGACCAATAATTTAACTGAGTGTTATTTCAAAATAATTGATCTTATTGGGCTTTAGAGCTAATGGGAGCTATCCGGAATCATTTCACAAAGAAAAAAATCCGACGAGAAGGAAGCTGGGTTTTGCCCTTCGAGAACCATATGTTGTCCGGTAGATCACGCTTTTTTTCTCTGTTTAATGTTCTCGTATTTTAAGATTTCTTCTTCAATGCGTTTTAATTTGAATCAGAAACATGTGGTGTTAAGTGCTAAAGTGAATGATAAGTTTATTCAAGAACAGAAGAGGATCAAAGGAGTTTTCATCACGCAAGGGAGTATTTTTCTTTCGAATGGCTAGTATTTTTGTTAGTGTGAAAGCAAGCTGGATTGTATGGTTCAGAAAAAAATATTCAAAAACCCACATTATATTTTCATTATTCAATGCGAATGATTGCACGAGATGAACAAGCCTTTTTAATCTCAACAAACTTATTGAACAAAATTCTATTTTATGACATTTTATTGGGCAACTTGATTTTTCTTTAAATCGTTGAGGTTTATTGATCACACGACCAAAAATACGATCGAAAAAAGACATAGAAATTAAAAACACAATTCTGTTCTATCTACAAAACACTGAACATCCTGAACCGTGCCAAAACTACAAACTGAATCTCTGAATTGTCAACTTTATGCTGATGGCACAGCTATTTGAGACATTATATTCATTACATTTATTACAAATTTACACTTATCGATTACGGTATACACGATTTGTCATAATCTTATTTTTAAGAACAAATCAATCTGGTTAGTGCCGGCTTAACTGGGTGTTCCCATAAAGGTAACGATTTATTTATATTGATGACATCAGCTTGAGTTTTATTAATCAAATGGAAATTAGCAACGCACTCTCAAATTATTAGTTAATAATCCTCCATGGCAGTCAGCATGATAGAAATATTTTTATGACATTATTGAGTGATTTGTTGCTGAAACATTTGATTTGCTGAAACACGAAATTCGATAAAAAATTCATAAAACGAAATGCGAGATAGTTTAGTTTTATGGTGTAAAGGAATGCATAGAAACAATAATTAGGCTATAGTTTCAAGGCTCGTCTACGTAATGGATATTCTATTTGCTGCTGTGTTGCATGTTGCTTTCATTGAAAATTAGTATAATGAAAAATGTTTGATCTTTCTAGTAAATTGATGTATTCTGTATAATTTCTAACAAAGCAAGAAAGTGGTTGATTTGCTCAAAAGTTCACGTCTCGCCGCTAAACTATGAATAAATAACATTGTGATGTTTTCTTATGTGCGGTACGCCATTTCTTGAGTGGGACCACGTAATATTACAATTACAGAAACACCCAGCATACATTTTTCAGGAGCAGATTATGTTAGAATTATCACAAACCATTTACAATTGCTTTACCGGAGCGATCGATTGTCTGCCCTTACATTGGGTGAACAATGACACAACAAAATACGTCGTAGCTGATCTTAGCTTTGTTCTCGCGTCAACATTAACATGCTAGTTACTTGGATTACATCACTTACCAAGGTGAATCCTTATCTAAGTAATGACACTTCCTCTCCCTACCTACAATACTCCTTCCCGTAACAACCGTAGAGATGCAGACGATTCGTCGGTCTCTAAAACAACGGTTGTTACAATAACATTCCTTCCCTTCCCTCGATGATCGTAAGGACGTGGCCGGCGCCGTTATTGAACCTTCAAATGTTGAGCTTTCGGAACGTGCACATTGAGGATGGAGTGCTAATCCCAAGTCCCATCTGTTGGTTCCTTGTGCAATTCCGCTAGTTCTGGTCAATCACGGAGTAGCAACTACGAATTGTACGATCATCTCATGCTCTCATGCTCATGCTCATGCTCGAGAACCATATGTTGTCCGGTAGTGCTGGCAGAAACATTGATTTCTTGCATATGGTTTACACAATCAATTTTCGAAACGTAATAACATTTTTTGTAGACCTTCCAGCTATGTACCTTCTTCTGCAAAGTCTTTCGGCATCTTCCAGATTAGATGCTAACGTATTGAGTCACGTGACTGATGATAAATTGAAGCCGCTAAGAGCAAAAATGTAAAAAAGTACGTTTTCCCATACTAAACTCCATGTAAATTTAAAACGCGATGCGGCATGCGAAGTTGCAACCAATCGAGCCCATATTTTGCACAGTTGATTGGGGTCCCAAAACGATTCAGAAAAACCTTGATCTCACTTGATCGGACGAAGTTTGCGTTTTCCATACAACTGCGCCCCACTCTAATAAATTGGTATAAATCAAAACAAGGAAATCCATAACAATCATGTTGAATTCCGAAATACCGTTTGCATTTAGTTGCATAATTGAATGCTAAGCAAAGGCTACTATATGGTCTGGTCAGTACACGGAGATAAAACAGTCTAATTTGAAACAACCAACTTGTTGGTTAAATTTCAAACTAAAATTTTGCTTGTTTTTAGACCTAGTTTGCTTGAATCAAACGATAAACAAATACTTATTATGTACTTCCTAGGTTGTTTTCAAGTATAATTTAATGTCAATATAAAATCTATTATGGTTGTTTCAAACTAACATTTTAATTCCTACCTACCTCAATTTTGCTAGTTTCTGCCATAAGTGAGGTTGTTTTTATTACATTTCATTTGCAATAATCAATCTAAAATTTTAGGTAGATTCAACAAAATTATCAAGTTAAAGCAAATCGAATTTTTGTTGTACAGAAAAACAACCTATGCTTTGGCTTGGAAATAAATAATATTGCAGGTTGTTTTTTTGTGAGTTCGCTGTCGTTAAACTTTATTGTTTTGCATACTTCCTTCGCATACAGATTTCCGCAAATTTAATATTGAATAGGTATGTTTTCGTTTAGAAAACAATGTTTGTGTTACTATGGCTGTACAGAGTTATTCCCGGGACCATAGATATTCTCGCATTAAGGTAAGTACAGTTAAAAGTGAAAACCATTTTCTTTTCTGACAAATTCTATGCGTTCTAGATGGATTCAGGCAGCAGAAGCTCTCGAACTTGGCAAGTACTGGAAGTTGGAACAATTCGTCATTGGCGTAGGAGATACATATGCCAAGCAGTCGACATCTACGAGGGACTACTTGATTATATTAGAAAATATATTAGAAAAACAATCCTATTTTGCATAATTGCATTGCAATACAAATAAATTATTTCAATCTTGATCTCATATTTCAGTTTTTTTTCCTAATTAATACGGAAACGAAACTCTTTCTTGAAATCTAACAACCAAATCGATGGTTAATACAAGCTAACATATTACATTGTCCCAAACTAGTTTTTGTCGAAATCAATCTAATATTTACATTTGATTCAACCAACACTTTTGTTTGTTGACAGAGCTGTCATAATGAAACAACCAAATTTATGGTTGTTTCAACTAAAACTTTATTAAAATTAATTAAAGAAGCTCAAGAAATGCAAATTAGAAAAATAAGTTGGTTCAACTATCAGTCCAGGTCAATTCAAACTGAAATTGTGGTTGGGCTATATTCAACCCGGGATTTTGGTTGAATAAACTGAGATTTGTTTGTTTCTACCATATTTTTTTCTCCGTGTACTGTAATTTCTCATTTTCAAATAGGCCTTTTCATGTGACACTGCCGAGACTGCACTTGTTTACAACCGCTGAACAGGCCTGCAAGTCCGAAGCTGTCACTTTCATAGAAGAACTGTCAATTGACTATAAGATCAGCTGTTTTTAAACGTCTCGTGAAAAGGCCCATGAGAGATGTCACGCGATGTTTATATATATGCCCCTTTAAATATCTATAGAAACGCGAAGGATGACTGGCATGCCACAAAAATCTCAAAAATATTTGTTCCGTGACAGGGCATGAAAGTGTACAATATTTGCTTTATTTTTGTGTTTAGTACCACTTTCAACTCGATGAATTAAAGGAATATGATTAATGTATCGACTAGTCACTATTCTTTGCATATATCTATTAAAATAACTTAGAAATTTTAATTTTAAAATGAAGCACAACATGCTTTCATAACTGCCTTTCATGCGAAATTGATCAAAGAACCCACGATTCCTTTGGTCGCCTGAAATAGAAAAAAAAGCGCTTTGCTCTCGGTCTTATGACGATCACGACCTTTTCCAGTACTGACTATGGTTGAATCCTCCTAATCACAGTATTTGAATAGTAGGGTATCTGTTCCTATATCAATAACAATAAGGCAATGCGCATATAAAATGCATTGATTTCTCACCCAATAATCAAGAAACATGAGAATAATTATGCTCGGCTCACGTAATTTTTAATTGAAAACAATTTGGTAACTTCAAAAATGAAATTATTATCACATTATAGAAGTATTTAGCTAAAAAACATCATCACCGCCATGCACCTATTTCAATAACATTCAAAAACAGTTAATCCTATGCTTGTACCTATATCAATAATACTGTTTCCAACATAAAATACGCACACTATTACTTGTGTGTATACTTGTGTGTATACGTTGTGTGTATGCAATCATACAGTGATGCCGAATTCTACAATGTTTTGTATTTGAGTTGAAATATAATTACAAAATTGCAGTTTTTGTTGTAGTTTTTCAACTTATCAGTTTAATTTTATGTTTGTCGTAGATTATCTTTTCGATATACCTTATTTTACAAACATATAAGTTGAATTTCACAGTAAAAGTTCATTCAAGCATTTTTGAACTAAAAATGTAGGTCGGCAACCCTTGAGAGTACTGCAAGGCATGTAAACAGTTTGGAATACGGACAAGGATAATTTAGACGATGTTCGAAATAAACCTATATCAAACTATAGGAAATCGCGTTGGTTTTTCAAATATAATTATATGTATAGTGAAAATGTGATGTGCTTTATGTGTTGTGAAGTGAATTTTGAAAGGATACACTTGTGTTAGCATGAAATTGAATGGAAAACAACGGCGTGAAAACAGACGAATCTGCTAGTAGCAATCGAGCAGTGCATCAAACCAACAGTTCAGAGGTAGGAAAATGAAAATGAAAGTGCTTTATAATTTTATCTTTTAATTATTTGATTCTTGTGCATTAAAACATTACTTTAAAAAAATCTTGAATAATATTTCAAACATTTAAGAATGTGTTCCATACATTACTGTGTACATACGATGTGAGAATTTGTAATTAAATTGATTTTTTATTTGGTTTATCGACGATTGGGATTAATATACGGGCTGTTATTAATATGGGAACAGATACCCTAGATGCAAAAGTCTAGAGTGCTTTGAGAATAGGTCGTATGTGCAAAAGAGAGCCTCTCTTCGGTTACATTCTCTTTCGATTATTACAAAGCTATACACAAATTTATGTTGGATTTTTTGGCAGATATCTATATCAATAACTTTGTCTAGCGTGCTAAAGTGAAAATGTAGCAGAAAATGCTAAACTTGCCGAACTATTAGCGAAAGAGAGCGTGAACAAAGAGAATCTCTCTTTTGCACATACGACCTATTCTCAAAGCAATCTAGAAGTATTAGATTTCTAATGGCGCTGTAAATCTTGTGATCAACATGTTTTGCTCGAGGCGGTACTTACTTCATGTGTCTATGTTTTTCATCACAGTAGCCCAGTTTTCATGCTTGAGAATAAGCAAACCAAATCAAGAAATTTGACATTCAAGTTGCCGATCAAACTCTTTATGCGAAATCCGGGTTACTATGATTGAATTATGTTGCATTAGATTGAATTAGGCTGCAAAACCGAACTTATTAAGGTGAATCGCGTTGGAGTCCAATTAAAATTCTACATAGCGCTTTGAAGGGCACATAACTCGAAAAGTAAACGACAGACATAAACGGAAAGTAGTTTTTCACCTTTGCTCACTTGCAGCATACACGAAAAAATGGTTTCCAGATGTGCTAACCGCCTAAATATTCACATTTGTGCGAGCAAAAACGCGAGGTGAGGGATAGCACGGCCATTGTGGCTGCCATTTTTGGACGCCGCCGTAACTCACCTTAAAGGAGATCCAAAAACCCGCAGTATTAGGGGCAGTACACTGACAATAGGAGATCGTCAGTTGCTTTCTAGCAAAAAATCCGCTTGAGGCCCTTTCAAAACATTTTAACAACAGCCACTACACCTGATGGTATAATTGCAATATTTCCATTATCAGGCGACAGGTGGTGTTGCTGCGTTTTCGTATCAATGTAATATTGCATATACACTAGTGACATCTGCTGTTCGATATCGTCAGTTTTTAATGTTCCTTCCACACACACGAGGTGGAGAACAGTCTTGAAGATATTGAAAGTAAACAGCTAGAATTTAGTATGGAGGTACAATAAAATCTTCTTTATTGTTTAGAACTGCAAAACAAGTCGTGGGTACAAAAAATCTAAAAATCATTTGTTGCTTTTTGACCTAGGTTTCATATTGATGCGATTCGTAGTTGATGAGAATGGATGATTTGTCCATACAAGGAAATTCATTTTACTTTAAATGTAGTGGCGCCATCTCGTTCAAACAGCACCCTTGTCTTTGCCTTATTACAATCCACATAAACTTATTAAATTATATGTAAATACTAAAGAAAAATGTGTAGTAAGTTCGAAATCTTTCAAGTTCTTTTTTTTTATTCTTTATCAAAGAATTTTTCAGGCCGGGGCTGGCTCATTCCTTTTTTTCCAAATACTTCCATAAACTATGTTTCACAGGAGGCTCTCCTTGCCCGTGCGGTAAGACGCGCGGCTAGAAAGCAAGGCCATGCTGAGGGTGGCTGGGTTCGATTCCCGGAGACGGTCTAGGCAATCTTCGGATTGGAAATTGTCTCGACTTCCCTGGGCATAAAAGTACCATCGTGTTAGCCTCATGATATACGAATGCAAAAATGGTAGCTTGGCTTAGAAACCTCGCAGTTAATAAATGTGGAAGTGCTTAAGGTCACTCCTGACGGAATCAAATTTTCAAAGTACTCGCGTTTTCAAGGGCACACCATTCGATACGGAAGCAACGTACAACTGTCATTTTTATTTTTTCACGCATGCTGCGACGCAGCAAAGCTGATAAAATAAAAATGACAGCTGTGCGTTGCTTCCGTATCGAATGGTGTGCCTTTGAAAACGCGAGTACTTTGAAAATTGGACTCCGTCAGGAGTGGCCTTAATGAACACTATGCTGCGAGGTGGTTCTGTCCCAGTGTGGGGATGTAATGCCAAAAGAAGAAAAATAAGAAGATGTTTCGCAAAATTGAAATAAATTCAAATAAACAATGTTCTTTTGATGATAAAATTTAACACCAATCTGAAGGGCCAAAAAGTCTGTTCAACCGTGAATATCAAAGTAAAATTGTGGTTTGTTTGCTTTCAACATCATTATTCCCTACACAATTGCAGCAATGAAGCTTCAGTTCAAAAATACGTTCACAGAGTGTCGAGCTTTGGACAAGGACTGTTAGAACAAAGGCTTGAGGCTGGGCGCTCTATACAGCGGACAAGTCGGTGACCAAAGTGCCACCACATTTCGCAATTGTTTGCTTTGCTCGTAGTTATCTCCCCACTTGATTGGTAGCTCCATTCTCTTCTAATGTTGAGCACCACTACTGTTTTATTTGCTATTTGTCGACGATGTAGTAGGCTAGAGTCCAGTGTGATTTGGTGTTTTACCACATTTTTCAGGTTTGCATTCAGCCACAGGTAGGGTAGATTACCCAATAGTGGAAGGACTAAGCACTTCCCCTCACTGTTTTTTAGCCATTAAAACTAATACATTTTTTGCTTACCTTGTGGGTGTATCCAAGAGCTATTGGACTTACTTTTCTGGGAAACCATCGCCACAATATTCATAATAAGGCAAAGACAAAGGTGCTGTTTGAACGAGATGGCGCCACAACATTTAAAGTAAAATGAATTTCCTTGTATGGGCAAATCATCCGTTCTCATTAACTACGCATCGCATCAATATGAAACCTAGGTCAAAAAGCAACAAATAATTTTTAGATTTTTTGTTCCCACGACTTGTTTTACAGTTCTAAACAATAAAAGAGATTTCATTGTACCTCCATACTAAATTCTAGCTGTATACTTTCAATTTCTTCAAGACTGTTCTCCACCTCGTGTGTGTGGAAGGAACATTAAAAGCTTACGATATCGAACAGCAGATGTCACTAGTGTATATGCAATAGTACATTGATACAAACACACAGCAACACCACCTGTCGCCTGATCATGGAAATATTGCAATTATACCATCAGGTGTAGTGGCTGTTGTTAAAATATTTAGGAAGGGCCTCAAGCGGAATTTTTGCTAGAATGCAACTGACGATCTCCTATTGTGCTCTAAAATTAAACTACCAATTATTGGTACAGTGTTCCAATACTTGCGGTATTTTTGAATTTGTATTCCTATAGTTGCGAATCCTATTGTTTTTCTATGGGACTCGCAACTATAGGAGCACTATCGCAACTATTGGTGCAAAGACGGAAAATACTAAAGTGTTTTCTTTTGGATGAATTCCGTGGCTGTTTCTCTTTGAATAGTGTGTTGATATGTCAAGCAAGCGATAGATCATGGAGACTACTGCGATTAATTTGTAGATTTGACATAACATGGACTACCGCAACTATTGGTACACCCACAACCATTGGATCAATTGCCTTATACGAATCCAGTACTGCACTTAACTTCCAGCAACACAGTGCATCTAAACACAGTACGTTAAATCAATGGAAGCGACCATCGAAAACTTTGTCATGTTTGTCTCCCCGTATTTTGATGTTGGGCTGCGAAATGGTGAGTTGACATCCGGGAAGGGGCGCCTAACATAGCTCTGGTCCTCATAAGTTCCAATACTCACGCTTCCACGGGTCTTCCGATGACAATTGACCGCCAAGGGTTGCGTACTTAGCTGGTAGTGCAGCCTGGGCACTGTTGTCCTTCTGACATCAGCTAGAGTGAGAGGGTGCGTCCTGTGGGGTCTGCCTAGGATGTGGTGGGGTTCGACAGTGGGCTCTGTTGAACTTCTATAAAAACTTGCTTGGGAAATATTTGGCTTCGCAGTCTTGGAGGGAATTGTAAACTATGTTTTTAATCTTTTCCCGACGTTTCGGTCCATTTAGGGCCTTTTTCAAGGGGTCGGTTTCTTAAAGTTTCTTCGTCAAATATGTTTCTGTGTAACGTACTATAAAAAGCTGCATGTGTCCCTAAGCAGGCCCTATCAAAGCGACCGTGTGCCGCTCAAAGCGCACTAGCCTAGTCCTGTAGTTGGGTGGGACTTTAAACAAATTTGACCCGACTGATCGAGCGTCTGTCCACCAAGGAGGTGCGGCTCCAACAGCGTCTGTTCTGGCATCCAGCGGCTGAGTATGAAATGCTATTCTCCGGAAGCTATACCTAAGCTGGCAGCCCCATCCCGGTGGATATAGAACCTTGGGACAACAACCTACTATTCCCGAAACATCAATTTGTTCGAGAATCCGATAATGAAAGAATACGGACTGATTTTACGGCGACGACTCTTAGCGCGAAACAACGGACACGAATTGGAAAATGGAACGTTTTAACCCTAGCCCAGCAGGGTAAATTGGCACAACTTGCCAATGAGGCACGCCGCATGAAGCTTGAGATCCTGGGACTGAGTGAAGTCCGTTGGCCAAACTTTGGAGAACACAGAACGCCGTCGGGACAAGTGAAAGGATAATCGTTGCCAGATTTAGAACACGGGTCCGAAACCTTACTATAATCCAATGTTATGCGCCAACCGATGCTGCCGATCTGCAAGACAAAGAGAACTTCTACAGTCAACTCAATGCCGTCGTAGATAGAACTCCGAAGAGTGATATCAAGATCTGTTCGGGCGACTTCAATGCGAAGTTCGGATCCGACAACTCGAACCATGAGCGCATTATGGGACGCCATGGTCTCGGAGAAATGAGCGAAAACGGAGAGCTGTTCGCAGAATTTTGTGGTAATAACGACATGGTGATCGGAGGATCGCTCTTCCCTCATCGACCGGTTCACAAGGTCACGTGGCACACTGGTTCAGAAGCCCCCAAAACGTGCGTTTTTTAGTTTTCGACCTGAAAACTACATTTTAGAATCATGATGTCTTCAGAAGAGTTGAAGGATATTTCTTGGGCTTTCTTTTGATAAGAAAATATCAATGATCTATCCACCTTGAAGGGCGGTATGGAATAAAAAATTTACGCAGATGTACAAAAGCAGTTGTTGTTCTCTGCAATGTTATAAAGAATGTGAATTGGAACATCTTTTCTTAAGACACAATATTGGACAAACGGTTTTGTAAGGAATTAGAGCACGTTTTGTATGAATGACCCCCAAAAATCATATTTTGAGCATAACTTTTTAGAAAATGATTTTAGCACTATGCTTTATTCTAGAAAGTTGTGCATAATGACAAAAAACATGTTTGTCTAGAAGACTACTTTGATCTATCTTGAAACCTGTCAAAGTTATTAAGGAATCTTTAGAAAAAATAGTCAATTTTCACATCAACACACCATGAAAAGCGGCAAGAGGCGGCAAGCCAAACAGCCACCATCTGAAAGATTCGGTTTTAAGCTACCGAATGCACAATGTTTTGTTTTGTTCCGTCGTGTTCCACTATTGTTTTGAATCAACTTAAAATTGTCCTTAATGTACGTTTTTCAGTACAACTGTTATGTAAACAATTAAAAAGTGGCTAACATGATTGGTTATTTATTGCATAGTAACAATCTCCATCAAGATGAAACAGCCACATTTAAGACGAACGGCTGTCATTTGTCGAGATTGTAACCATGCAATAAATAACTAATCATGTTTAACTTTTAACTTTTTTTAACTTTAACTTTTTAATGAATCGCCTGCTTCGAGCGTGCTTACAGCGGCACACTAAGAGTTAACTTTCCGAAATCAATATGGCGAAAGCTATCTAAGATTCGATTTCTCAAAATTAAGCACCTTCATCGAAAAAATATTTGATAGGCGTAGCGAACACCTTCCTACACAACTGGTACCAAATAGTTTTTTGTGAAAATTTCCTACTGTTGAGGTGGTTTCCTTAGATGCCTTTCGCCATCCAAATTTCTGGTGGTTAACTCATGCTGGCTATTTGCGCATATACGATAGCGCCTGGATGTGGCAGCGGCGGGTAGAAAATCAGCCACTGCCAATAATTCATTGTTTACGTAACAATTGTACTGAAAAACGTACATTAAGGACTATTTTAATTTGATTCAAAACAATAGTGGAACACGATGGAACAAAACAAAACATTGTGCATTCGGTAGCTTAAAACCGAATCTTTCAGATGGTGGCTGTTTGGCTTGCCGCTTCTTGCCGCTTTTCATGGTGTTTTGATGTGAAAATTGACTATTTTTTCTAAAGATTCCTTAATAACTTTGACAGGTTTCAAGATAGATCAAAGTAGTCTTCTAGACAAACATGTTTTTTGTCATTATGCACAACTTTCTAGAATAAACCATAGTGCTAAAATCATTTCCAAAAAAGTTATGCTCAAAATATGATTTTTGGGGTTCATTCATACAAAACGTGCTCTAATTCCTTACAAAACCGTTTGTCTAATATTGTGTCTTCAGAAAAAATGTTCCAATTCACATTCTTTACAACATTGCAGAGAACAACCACTGCTTTTGCACATCTGCGTAAATTTTTTATTTCATACCGCCCTTCAAGGTGGATAGATCATTGATATTTTCTTATCAAAAGAAAGCCCAAGAAACATCCTTCAACTCTTCTGAAGACATCATGACTCTAAAATGTAGTTTTCAGGTCGAAAACTAAAAAACGCACGTTTTGGGGGCTCCTGAACCAGTGTGCGTGGGTCTCCCGTGAAGGCTTTACAGAAAATCAAATCGACCACATGTGCATCAGCCGAAAATGGAAACGGAGCCTTTTTGATGTACGGAATAAACGTAGTGCCGATATCGCGTTTGATCATCACCTCCTCATCGGCGAAATACGCCTGCGCGGATTCGTCGGCAGGAGGAAAGAGTTGGACGACGATTCAACACACGCCGACTGGAAGATGCCACGGTGAAACGGTCCTTCGTTGAAGAACTGGAGACGCGTGCTGCAGATATTCCGGAAGCTGGCAGCGTTGAAGACCAATGGACCGCCATCAAGAATGCCTTCACCGCCACAAACGAGAACAATCTGGGCGAACTGCGCACCCAGAGAAAACAATGGATCACCGATGTGACCTGGAGGAAGATAGAGGAGCGAAGAGAAGCCAAAGCCGCGATAGAGCGATCGAAAACCAGAGGAGCCAAAGTCTTAGCCCGTCAACGATACGCGGCTCTTGAGAAGGAAGTTAAACGCTCATGTCGACGGGACAAGCGAGCGTGGGCAGACTCTCTGGCCGACGAAGGCCGCCGCAACCGGGGACATTCGCCTCCTCTACGATATCTCACGACGCTTAAGCGGGGAGAAGATGAATGCAACGATGCCTGTGAAAGACGCGAATGGTTAGTTATTGACCGACCCAACTGACCAGCTGAAACGCTGGTTCGAGCACTTCGAACAACTTTTTCAAGTGCCAGCCAGGCCATCACCACCTCGGCATGATCTGCCTAGGATCCGACGTATAACACGCGTCAATACCGAAGCTCCATCACTGCTAGAGATTCAAACAGCCATCCAAAGCATGAAATCGAATAAGGCCCCAGGGGTCGACCGCATATCAGCCGAGATGCTCAAAGCTGACCCCATGACATCCGCTCAACTACTGCATCGTTTATTTCGTAATATCTGGGACACCGCAACTTTCCCGGTCGACTGGATGCAAGGTATCTTAGTGAAGGTGCCCAAAAAGGGTGAACTGACTGTATGCGATAACTGGCGAGGCATTATGTTGCTGTGTACCGTTCTCAAAGTTCTGTGCAAAATTATCCTAGCCCGGATTCAGGAGAAGATCGATGCGACTCTCCGGCGGCAGCAGGCCGGATTTCGTGCCGGAAGATCCTGTGTGGACCATATTGTCACGCTCCTTATCATTCTGGAGCAGGTCAACGAATTCCAAGAGTCCCTTTACTTGGTATTCATTGACTACGAAAAAGCCTTCGACCGTCTCAATCACGAGAATATGTGGGGCGACCTGAGACGCAAGGGGATTCCTGAGAAAATCATCGGCCTCATCGAAGCACAGTACGAGGCCTTTTCGTGTAGAGTGCTGCACAATGGGGTCCTGTCCGACCCTATCCGGGTCGTAGCTGGTGTGAGGCAAGGATGTATTCTATCACCGTTACTGTTCCTCATCGTAATCGATGAGATTCTGGTAGATGCGATTGACCGTGAACCAAACCGCGGGCTGTTATGGCAGCCTATAACCATGGAGCACCTTAACCGACTTCGAATTGGCTGATGACGTTGCACACCTTGCTCAACGGCGCTCTGATATGCAGAGTAAGCTCAACGACCTTGCCGAGCGCTCTTCCTCGGCAGGTTTAGTCATCAACGTCAACAAAACCAAATCGTTGGATGTAAACACGGTGACTCCTTCCAGTTTCACAGTAGTCGGGCAACCAGTGGAGAATGTTGAAAGCTTCCAATATCTTGGTAGCCAAATGGCGTCAGACGGCGATACCAAGATCGACATAGGCGCACGGATCAAAAAAGCAAGGGCTGCCTTTGCGAGTTTAAGAAATATCTGGAAAAACAGGCAGATAAGTGAACGCACCAAAATACGAATTTTCAACTCTAACGTGAAATCTGTGCTGTTATACGCCAGCGAAACATGGTGTGTATCAGTGGAGAACACTCAACGGCTGCATTTGGGTCTGGTGGCCTCACAACTGGATCTCAAACAACGAGCTCCATCGTCGTTGTCACCAGAGGCCGATAGCAACAGAAATTCGGGATCGGAAGTGGAGCTGGGTCGGCCACACTCTACGTAGGGGCGGAAACGAAATCTGTAAACAAGCATTAGACTGGAACCCAGCGGGCATCGCAGCAGAGGCAGACCCAGAGGCTCATGGCGGCGAAGCCTCAATAAAGAAATAATGGAAGTCGACCGAAATCTAACCTGGCAACAAGTTAAAGCGATAGCCGGGCAACGCTCAGGATGGAGATCTTTCAAGTCGGTCCTTTGCACCACCGGAGGTGTACAGGATCCATAAGTAAGTAAGTAAGTATTTTGATGTAATTGAACCTACTAAAATAGCAGTTTAATATGTGTGCGACAAATTATATACAGTTACGGGAAAAAGTATTCGTGGTTTAAAGGCATAAGGACGTTAGGCATAAGTACGTTATGCATAATGGACGTTAGGCATAACGGACTTTAGGCATAATGTACGTTAGGCATAATGGACGTTAGACATAAAATGACCCAAAGAACAGCCTATGACATAAAGAAGGCAGAATTATGCCAAACGTCCATTATGCCAAACGTCCATTATGCCTAACGTCCGTTATGCCTAACGTCCATTATGCCTAACGTATTTATGCCTAACGTCGCGGACCCGTGTGTTGCTCGGGCAGTGGCCCTTTACGGACATGAAGCGCAGACGTTAAAACAGGCGGACCGGAGAGCTTTCGGGGTTTTCGAACCAAAAGTGCTGCGTACAATACTCGAAGGGAAACTAGAAAATGGTGTGTGGCGCAGACGTATGAATCACGAGCTGTATCAAGTGTACAAAGAAGAAAATATTCACCTGTCATAAGACGAGTTTATACAATCCCATCGACTTAGTCGAGTCAAGTACGAGACACTGAAGACAGCCTTACTGTTGAGGTCGAAATACGTATCTATCAAGATACAATTAAGTGGTGGAATTCAATGGGATTGTATAAACTCGTCTTATGACAGGTGAAAACATTCCACTAAAAAGCTCAAAATAATTTTCTTAAGAAAATATTGTGAATCACATAAAATACGGCAGACTTCAGTGGGCTGTCGCTTGGTGCGAATGTCGGAAGAAAGAATAGCGAAAATTATATTCAACAGAGGACCTGAAAAAACCGGCGACTTCGTGGAAGGACATTGACACGCTGGCTGCACGCGGTAGAATCGGACCTGGGGACCCTAAACGTTCGGGGAAAACTGGAGGAACATCGCCCAAGACTGATAATTATGGAGCTCTACAATACGCCAGGCATAGGTGTATCGACGCTGTAGCCAACCGTGCCAGGTAGGTGTGCCGCTCCAGATGCCGCCAATGAACCATACTCAATGTTACAACCACCACTATATTTGAACTTTTTTGTGACTTTACAGATAGGTATTTCGACTTGTACTTGACTCGTATTTGACTGGTATTTGACTTGTACTTTTTCAATTTGCTTGCCTCCGGAGAGCAATTAGCTACATTGCATTTCTGCCTGCGTGTTCCATTCGAAGTGAACACGGATAGTGTTGGCGGCCAACCCGTATGAATCGACCAGCAAAAGTGTAAGACGTGAACGTGAATAATAAAACACAAGAACATTTGCAATAAAAGGAAGCACTTTTGCCGCTCTCCAAACCCTGAATAGACAAGGAACCGTGCACGTGGTTGAAGCCGAAGTCAGAATGTGTGTGCCAGCAGTGAATCTAAAGTGCAATAAATTATCGGCGCTCGGTTCTGGTTTGGCAGTTCACGAGGCTCTTCTGAGAATTGCCACCAGCATCCGTATACATATCTGTGGCCGCTCCGGCATTGCTAATTGCCTACACTGTGTAAAATACTACATAAGTTATGCTTTCAAATGTTTTCAGCTTCGCCTATTGAGGGCTCATTCGGTGGACACGCTCGATGGAAAAATTATGCAACGTTGTTAAAATTTTATTTCACATACAGTTTAAAGCATTATGCAATTATCAATTCTACAAAGCTTTTGTAGCAACTGACATTAAGGTGGATCGCGTTGGAATACAATTAATTTAATTTTAGCAATTACTTACATTAAATTCAATCAAATGGCTATAACACACGAAAATTCAGATAGAAATTTGCGAATCGGTTGCACAACCTATTCAAATCTTATCAATGCACCACGGTTGACTTGCAAAATCATCTCCTTCTCGGTTTATTTCAATTTAATACTTGGAATATTTCATAACATATCCGTTGAACCATTCAGTCGTCAGTCAGAGGAGTGACAGAAATGCTTCATCGTTTACGCAACTTGCGGTTGCTCATCTGGTTTGCTCGATGTTTGACGACACAAATATTCATACAGCTGGAGTAAGTTACAATATGCTCGGTGAAATGGGCATAGCATTACTGAAAGGCAATAGCTAGATTGGATTTCCTGGTAATTCCTTTCGATGGCTACTTTCTGGGTTTCATATCAGCCCTACAATTTGCGGAATAACCTGAATTCTGCTAATTGGAATACGAAACGATAAATTATTGCATTACTTTTGCTCGAGGGCTCAACACAAGTATGGCTGAGATTTTGTTGGATTACAACTTTTCTAACAGCTTCGAAAGCCCATATTTTACGATTTAAATAAAATTATCGTAACTCAACACCACCTCTTCAACTTCTCCCAAAGTCTTCTATTCGTATATAGATATAGAATATATCCTGAAGACCAAGTATGGCTAAAAGAAGATAAATTCAAACACCGAAATAAGCTGCACCTGGACCGAATTACTTGCTACTCTGCCCAGCCATCCAATGCCCAAGCCTAATGGGTGGTGATTTTTCTCCTCGCTCGGCAGGACTTTTACTTGTTGTTGATCGTCCGAGTCGGAAGAGGAAGATAAATTCCATGGAAAGCAAATGACATCCTGAGGGTGGATGAGGCATCCATCATCGAATAAGTAACTCTGTCGCCTTTGGGGGTGTGGCCTTTAGATCGCTGAGTCTGGGGTGACTTCTGTAACAATAGATACGGATGCCAGTAAACAATATTTGATTACAAGCACAATCCGGTTAATGGGTTCGATTACAATGATGATGCTCGAGGGCAATCAGGGGAAATTTTCGTCGTGAAATGGCTTTTTTTTAACATTAATTAGCCGACGAGCCGACTAACCGGGAGGCTAAGAAGAAAAATGCACTTTAATGGTGGTTGTGTAGTCTCTTACGGGCAAATAAACTTTGCCGAATCCTAAATAAATTTGTTGCAAAAATTTAAACTTTGAAAACTGTTGTCTGTAAGCTTATTTCTGCATGTTTTAATGGTTGTTGGTACTAGATCAAGCTGTGTTGTGTTTCAATCCAAAGTAGGAGATAATTATTTCACCTATTTGAAATTTCATCGAAGTCTCAACAGCAGAACTGTTCGTTGAATGGTTATTACAGATTTTTGGTTGTTTAACAGTTGGAAAACCCCAATTAATCCACTTAGGGCCAATTTCTTCACCTTCGCTTAAATCTTAAGCGGTGCTTACCCATACGTTTAAACCTGGTGTAAAGCTTAAGCGCCCTGGCCCTAAGAGCCGATTTCTTCACCTCCGCTTAGTGCTTAAACCAGGTTTAAGCGTATGGGTAAGAGTTAAGCGGAGGTGAAGAAATTGGCGTTTAGTGGTGATGATGCCTTTCTCGTTCGTTCAAAAGGGTTGAAAAGCAAATAAAAAAAAGTCTAAAATAAAACTAATATGTAGATATCGCTTACTTTAACTTTTGCTTAGACCCATTGTAAAATTTCCTGCCTAACGTAACTTATTCCAAGCAAATCGAATGAAAATAAGTGCCAAAATAGTAGTTTATGCAACAAGTTGCAAAAAGATGATTTTTGCAGCACGAGTTGTACGTTTGTTTACCCAACGAGACTTGCCGAGTTGGATAAATACTACGAGTGCTGAAAAAATCGAGTTTTGCAACGAGTTGCACACGCTATTTTTTGCAATGACGAAAAATGGACTTTAATATGATAAATCTGAACCAAATTTGTAAAGTCTAGTTTACTCCACATGATCGGTCTTGCAAATAAATTATGTTGCTGCATAGAACAATCTGATTCCATGTTACCGTGCCACATTGCATAGTTCGAAAAGCCGTGAAGCGATAGATGTACTTGCCTTTAAAAAAATTGATGTCATGTCCATCAAACTATTTCATTTATTACGCGACGCACTTACTAATTCAACACTTACCCAAGCTAATTCAGCAAAATGTAGTCATGTAACTACTGTTCTGATGTTAGTTTTTCATTATAGCACCCAAATGAGTGTTATAATGAATATTAAGCAATCCATTTTAGTTGCATAATGTTCATTAAAGCACCCATTTCGTTGGTATGGAAAAGTAGGCCGTTTTATCACTCAAAGACAAACTGTAAACCAGATATTATGATCAGGAATTGCAAAAAAATGATTTTAAATCAGCCATGGATTTATTTTTCTATTCAACAACCATATTACGAATTTCCTGAACAGTGGGCAGAAAAGAGGCTTCAAAATCGAATTGTTGGAAAGTAATGAAAGGCTTAAGCTGTACATTAAATGTCCATAATCTCGTAATTTATCCAGATTGTAACCTCTCACCAGCATTCTTATTCCTCTTTATCTCTCTTTCTCTTCTGAACTCACAGTCGAATTCACGGTGTCTTCGGCCTTGGGACATTATTAAAAAAAAAACAGATTAATCCACTTAGTGTTTCGGGTGCTTTTCTCGCGCATTATATAAATGAGAAAAGCACAGAGGTCAAATTACGTCTTCCACAAAGTTTCAGAGCAGCTCAGTTGTTGTTTACCTGTGGTGTTCGACGCACGCGACTGCAGATAAGCTCTGCTGTCTAAATCATATGCTGGAATTGTGAGGAACGTTGAACAGCACCAGGAATCGGACCTAATAGTTGATGAACTTATTGAAGAGGAAGTAATCGAGGAAGTAATTGAACAGGAACCGAAACAACAGCTACACGCAAAAATCGACGACGAGCACATCTCCCGGACATATGGAATTGCAAATGCTACTCAGCTAGTAACGACTTTCAACACTGCGATGGAGGAAGAAACCAGGAAATTAGCGGCGAGCCAGCGTCAGGCCCAATTCGCCAAATCGGGATCGACGGAACATCATCTACCAAGAAAAAGCTCTAGAAAGAGTAAAAAATAAAATTTGTTCGAAAATTGTTATATTTAGTAACTTTCAATGTTATAACAATGATATATCGGCTCCGTAAAGTTTTTTTTAAAGCGCCTGAGCCTAATAAATAAACAATAGAGAAAAAAAAAGTTTCAGAGCAGAAAAAAAAGGTTACATAACCGAGTGAATACATTGGTGGATGACAGATATATTACAGGTTTTCTTTAATAAATTCGGCTTTTTTGAATGCCTGTATTTTTGAATTCCAATTCTCCCTGGATTATACAGAGGAAGGGCTAAAGATTGCTCGATGAGTACTACTCGTTAACACCGTTTTTGGGAAAAGGGGTATACGCTTGGGTATACGTAAATTTTTCAGATTACGGCAGTATAGGTCTTCCTTCTTCACGTAAGTCCATCTACAAAATGGGATAGGGTCAAAATGGCTGTCATTCAAGATTTGTATGCAACTCACACTAAAAATACTGAAAAAATAAAAATTCTTCTAGATCATCTGATAGACAATTTTCGTACCATGAAAGATGAAAGTTTATATTTTGCGTTATGGGCATTCCAGAGACACCCATTATTATTTATTTATTCAGGCTAAGGCCGAAGTGGCCTGTGCGGTATATAAGAATCTTCTCCATTCGGTTCGGTCCATGGCTACACGTCGCCAACCAAGCAGT
This sequence comes from Armigeres subalbatus, assembly GCF_024139115.2. Taxonomy (NCBI): domain Eukaryota; kingdom Metazoa; phylum Arthropoda; class Insecta; order Diptera; family Culicidae; genus Armigeres; species Armigeres subalbatus. The sequence continues at coordinate 244,641,056 of NC_085140.1, read as the reverse complement.
CTACGGAGGCTCCGCAAGTCATCTTCCGATCCGCAAGTCATCAATCGATCCACCTTGCCCGCTGCGCACCTCGCCTTCTTGAGCCCGTCGGATCGTTGTCGAGAACCATTTTCACCGGGCTACTGTCCGACATTCTGGCTACGTGCCCGGCCCATCGCAGTCGTCCGATTTTCGCGGTATGAACGATGGATGGTTCTCCCAACAGCTGATGCAACTCGTGGTTCATTCGCCTCCTCCACGTACCGTCCGCCATCTGCACCCCACCATAGATGGTACGCAGCACTTTTGTTTCGAAAACTCCAAGTGCGCGTTGGTCCTCCACGAGCAAGGTCCAGGTCTCGTGTCCGTTGAGGACTACCGGTCTAATGAGCGTTTTGTAGATTGTCAGTTTGGTACGGCGGCGAACTCTTATCGATCGGAGTCCAAAGTATGTACGATTTCCAGCCACTATGCGTCTCCGAATTTCTCTGCTGGTATCATTTTCGGCAGTCACCAGTGAGCTTAAGTACACAAATTCTTCTACCACCTTGATTTCGTCACCACCGATGCAAACTCGCGGTGGGTGACTCACATTTTCTTCTCTTGAGCCTCTTCCTATCATGTACTTCGTTTTCGACTTGTTGATGACTAGTCCGATTCGCTTGGCTTCCCTCTTCAGTCTGATGTAGGCTTCCTCCATCTTCTCAAAGTTACGTGCCATAATATCTATGTCGTCGGCGAAGCCAAATAGCTGGACAGACTTATTGAAAATTGTACCAATCGTGTTTATCCCTGCTATTCGTATTACCCCTTCCAAAGCGATGTTGAATAGCTGACACGAAAGACCATCACCTTGCCATAACCGCCATAACTGCGGGTTTCGAAGGGACTCGAGAATGCCCCTGAAACTCGAACTTCGCACATCACCCGATCCATCGTCGCTTTGATCAACCGTGTCAGTTTATCCGGAAATCCGTGTTCGTGCATTAGCTGCCATAGCTGGTCCCGATCGATGTGCCGTATGCGGCTTTGAAGTCGATGAATAGATGATGTGTGTGCACGTTGTATTCGCGGCATTTCTGCAGTACTTGGCGAATAGCCAACACCTGGTCCGTGATGGAGCGTTCGCCCATAAAACCCGCCTGGTACTGCCCCACGAACTCCCTTGCAATTGGTGCTAGTCGACGGCATAAAATTTGGGAGAGTACCTTGTAGGCGGCGTTCAGCAATGTGATTGCGCGGTAGTTGCTACAAGCTTATCGCCCTTTTTGTAGATGGGACACACGACACCTTCCATCCACTCCTGCGGCAAAACTCCTCCCAAATCTTGGTAATGACACAGTGCAGCGCTCTAGCCAGTGCCTCACCACCGTGTTTAAATAGCTCTCCTGGTAGTTGGTCAACCCCAGGGGCTTTGTTGTTCTTCAGCCGGCCAACCTGCTCCTGGATTTCCTGGAGATCCGAAGCCGGTAAAATTATGTCCTGCGCGCGTTCTCCCAGGTCCATCACCAAACCGCCATCTTCGTCTACCACATCGCTATTCAGGTGTTCTTCGTAGTGCTGCCGCCACCTTTGGATCACCTCACGCTCGTTCGGTTTAACTTCTCATAGAACTTTCGTGTGTTATTAGCGCGGTACAGTTGCTCCGTCTCTTCACGGTCTCGATCTTCCTGCTGGCGCTTTTTCCTCCAAAAAATCGAGTTTTGTCTGTTCCGCGCACGTTTTTATCGTGCCTCGTTCGCCCTCGTGTGGAGTTGCAGTAATCTCGCCCATGCTGCATTCTTCTCTTCTACTAACTGCTTACATTCGCCGTCATACCAGTCGTTTCTCTGATCCTGGGGCACCGTGCCAAGTGCAGCGGTTGCGGTGCTACCAATGGCGGATCGAATATCTCTCCAGCCATCTTCAAGAGACGCTGCGCCTAGCTGCTCTTCCGTTGAAAGTGCCACTTCCAGCTGCTGCGCGTATTCTTGGACTAGTCTACCGTCTTGTAGCCGCCAAATGTTAAGCCGTGACGTTCGACTTCGTCGCGTGTTGTACACTGTCGAGAGTTTTGAACGCAGGCATGGTTGGATTCAATATTCGCACTGCGGTAAGTGCGGATATTCGTGATGTCGGAGAAGAATTTACCGTCGATTAGAACATGGTCGATTTGGTTTCCCTTTCTTGGTTAGGTGATCTCCATGTGGCCTTGAAGATATTTTTGCGGGGAAAGAAAGTGCTTCGGACTACCATTCCGCGGGAGGCTGCGAAGTTTATGCATCGTTGGCCGTTGTCATTCGATACGGTGTGCAGACTATCCGGTCCCTTGACCGGTCTATACATTTCCTCCCTTCCTACCTGTGCGTTCATGTCACCGGTGACGATTTTAACAACCCGCAGTGGGCATCCATCGTATGTCTGCTCCAGCTGTGCGTAGAACGCTTCTTTCTCGTCATCGGGTCTCCCTTCGTGTGGGCAGTGCACGTTGATGATGCTATAGTTGAAGAAACGGCCTTTAATCCTCAGCTAGCACATCCTCGCGTTGATTGGCTGCCACCCAATCACACGATGGTGCATCTTACCCAGCACTATGAAGCTGGTTCCCAGCTCGTTGAGGGTGCCACAGCTTTGGTAGAAGGTAGCCGCTTGCTGCCCGCTTTTCCACACTTTCTGTCCTGTCCAGCAAATCTCCTGCAGCGCCACGATGTCGAAGCTGCGGGGATGTAATTCATCGTAGATCATCCTGTCGCAACCTGCGAAACCTAGCGACTTGCAGTTCCATGTTCCAAGCTTCCAATCGTGATCCTTTTATCGTCGCCTAGGTCTTTGCCGATTATATCGAGTCGCATTATCTCTTATATTGTTCGTAATTATTGGTTTCCCATGCGGCTTATTCACAAATGGCCTGGGGAGGGATCTGTGGTAACCAATACCGAAGCAGCTGCAAGATTTTCTACTCTTGAAAATTTAAGCTTGAGGACCAAATCATTTTTGCGTCCATCTGCCAGAAAAATGTTCACAAAACTGAACTCAAGTTCTGTCGGCTAATCATAGCTTACCACGATTTTTCTTAAACCAAAAAACCATAAGCATTATCATAGAAGCAAGTTTCTGAACAAAGCACACTTTAAATAAGAGACACGTGTTTGATCGTTATTATACCTATTTTTACATTATACATCACCGTATTCACTACAGGATCGTCAAGCCCTTGGACATAGTCTCTGCTGCGCGCAAAGAGAGACACCCATTTTATTTTAAATAACGTAGTGGAATCAAATGAAACAGTCATAAACTCGCCTTACGACAGGTACGCTCAATTTGTTTGAAGATGCAATACAAGGGTAAAGGTAGAACCATTTTTTTCCATAGATTGAAACAAGGACCCATAACAATTTAATACATTTTCTATTCTTCTTCTTATTGGTATTACATCCCCACACTGGGACAGAGCCGCATCGCAGCTTAGTGTACATTAAGTACTTCCACAGTTATTAACTGCGAGGTTTCTAATCCATGTTACAATTTTTGCATTCATATATCATGAGGCTAGCACGATGATACTGTTTTATGCCCATGGAAGTCGAGACAATTTCCAATCCTAAACCGGCACCGGGAATCGAACCCAGCCACCCTCAGCATGGTCTTTCTTTGTAGCCGCGCGTCTTACCGCACGGCTAAGGAGGGCCCCAAAATTTCTTTTATATGATTTTATTAATACATTCAAACAAAGGTATGGATCATGTGGTCTACTTTTGTGGATTATATCTTTCTTTTGAGGGGGTTTAACTCTTGATCACCGGGCTAACTATCAAAACCAGTTTATAGATTATGTGATATATTGCCAAATTCCTTTAAAATTGTTTCTCCATCATGTTTCAGCTGCCATTTATGTCCGTCAAGGATGCAGCAGTATCCATCGTTTTTCTTTAAATGTGTTGGGGTAAAGCTGGATGATTCACTTGTCATCGTCCAACAGTTCTCCATTATTGATGATATCCAGACCTGCACCCACTCCTACTAAATTGATACCTTCTTTCCCCATTTTCTAAGTGACCATTCTTCTCCTCCCCGAAAGCTTGAATGGAAAAGATCCTTCAATTTCCTATAAATTACGAAGATTGTTTCATCGGTTCAGGTTTCTGGGTGTATGAAATGGGGATGGAGCAATTTCTGCTGGGATGCGAATGGCTATTCGAGGTTATGCTTTCTGGTCCCTACAGAGAAGGTTTGCTGTGTCAATGTTCTTCCTTCCATTGTTACTGCTTGTGTCGAGTGGCTGCAGAAATTCTCATACCAAATTATAGTCGTTGATGGGAGGTGTGTTGATGGTGATATGATTCAATATTTTTCTGATTGGAGTATCGTTGCTATGACTTTACTGATACTTCAAATGTTCTGAGATTTTGTTGATTCCTACTTGAAATTGCGCTTCAAGAGTAATTGGAAACAAAGGCATCATAGTACTTCAAAACACGCTGCATTTCGACCTGCTTCGAACTACTATGATGCTGTAGGACAGATGTATATTGGCAAACACATAACACTGCGTCGTGTAACAATAATTAATTATTCTAATAAATTTCAGTTTGGTTTTTCGTTACAAAACAAATATAGTTGTTAGTTTTACGCACTTTCAAACTCGAAGAGTCGTTTCATAATACATCTTTACATCGTACATTTTTATTTCACAACTACTAGGATGCAGCCTATTTAATATCATGTTTGCGGTCTCCTAACGTGAATTGTTAGAAAATAAACTAGAAGCACTTGAATTCCGAGAAGGAGAACTGTAAAACGGCGTAGCGGCTATCTTTGATGCTTTTTCAACCCTTGGAGATGGAGAGCCTTTTGTTTTGTCTTTTCTGCAGCTCAGAAAGTCTTAAATATTTAACTTTGCAGCATGTGCTTTCATTGTAGCCAATTGGCTCCTAGAATGAAGAATGGCCGAAAATTTTCACAATGTAGCATAGAATTCACACCCACCTTATTGGCATTAAAATTTCATTTCGTTTCTCAGTAACGCCACATCAAACAACATACATGCTTCAGCTTCAGAGTAACTGCTATTAACAGTGTTGTATGAGGTATTCAGAACACCTCCATCATGAAGCAGCAATGATGCTCTCGAACGGAGTGTGTAGTGCAGATACATCAGCAGTTCACCTATCGTTACTGCTTCAATTACCGCAACCAAAATGAAATTATCAGCAACAATGCAACTTGTTCTAGTGAGCGTTGCGAGCGATGTAGCTTTTCTGGCGGAAAACCTCTCTTCATCTCAAATGGTAGAAGGTATCGATTGAAGCGCTGCTACTGCCACTCTTTTGCTACACCACCCAAATTTATCCTTCCTCTTCGCATTCATCGAACGTAGATATCCGAAAACTGCAACAAATGGAGCCAACTTTTCACATACGTTGCCAATGAAGCGTTAACCCGCAAACTTCCCCCCAGAGCCTGAAATAAGAATTGTTCGGGGTGTCAGATAAATGCGGCATAGTGCAAACACGCACATCTTTCGGGTTTGTTTCTGGTGCAAAACGAACAATGGGGGTGCAATGACGATAGAAGCGATAGCAGCTATGTTCTCTTCTTGCTAGCTGAAGTGTCGGGGGTCTACATAGAACGGGATGCAATTTATGTTCGCTATGTCTGAACAATAGGTTCTCAATTGCCTTTTGAGTTAAGCCAACTCGAATTTTCCCGTTAGCTTCAATTGAGTAGAAAGCATAGTTCTGATGATGCACACATGTGTGTACATAGTTGCAGTGAGAAATATCAGGCATTCGACACATCTAAGCTCATTCGAATCTACCTAGCATGTGGTACTGATATGTTTCGTTCTATTTTGAAAAGAGATAAGAATGTTTCTTAAGAACATATAATCGTTATAAGTTCTCTGCAGATATATGCAACTTTTTTATCCACAAGGAAGACAAAGAAGACAATGAAGACAAAGAAGACAAAAACGATAGAAAAAGGAATACATAGTAGGCAGATAAGAGAATGTTGCCAACGGATAGGACATTTTAACATAACACCTAGTGGAGAGTTTTCCGCTTTACGAAAAGTTTTCTCTTTACTAGGGCGGGAGTCGAACCCACACTTTACAGCACGTAAACTCACACGGCCAGAAGACCAAGAAAAGAAATTATTTAATGTAATATAATATTTGTTGGTGTCTCTTTTACAGTTTTAGAACCCTTAAATTGAAAACATCATTACATCGCAGCTTCAGGTTACACTTTTCACCCGTTACGGGTGGCGTCGTCATCAGCATGATTCTACAGTGAATGTTCGCACACTCGTACCACTACTGTTATGGAGTGGGAAATTCGATTTTTCAATTTTGCATGGGATTAAATTCTCCATGAAACAAACGATATTTCCTCTCAACATGGTTTCAAACCGTTTCCATCAGCAAAATATGTTAAATCGAATACACCGATGACAAGCTGAACGATCAATCGAATCAACACAGCTGTTCGTTAGCATTTTGGGTTGTAGAGAAGAAAGCTCCTGGTGAAAACAAGTTTTCCCATCGGTAACCCAGTCAGTGGCAGCAGCGGCAACATCAACTTTTTATGTATGCAAATCTTTTCGGACTTTGTGCAAAGCCCTATTCATTTCCCATTTTGTCAAAACAACAAGATAGGTACTGCTGCAATGTGAGAACAGCCCCGGTGGTTTAGTCATATCCTATTCACTTTGATTCTTTTTGCACACAGTGCTCGGTTGGTGAATTTATTGGGACTGGAACAGCATCAGGGACTGAAACCATTCCGGGCCAGTCCAGCAAAGTGCATGTTATCAGGTAGCTTTTTTCTAAAAAAAACTCGAGGTGCACCTTGCTCACGATATAACTCATCCTGACTGTCAGCACATAGAGAACGTGACTAGTTTCTTATGATACCGTGTCATGCAACTTGACGCAATGTTTTTCTCTGGTGGTAAGCGAAGATCCCTATTTCATGCAGCGATGAAGTTTTTTGCTTCTTTTTTATTTTCCACGGCAGAGTATTATTTTTCGCAATGTTTCTCCTTGTGCACCTGGTTATCGCGACATGAAATTTAAATTCACGGATCACGAGGGTTCTCATAAGTGTAAAAACTTCAAGGTACAGCCATATGAACGAACAGATGTACGAACGGTACACCCAATCAGCGAGTGTTAGATTTTCTAACAATTTTGTATAAGAACCTTCCAAAACCTGTATAAGATCTGGACATATGCGAAATTGTTAGATTCTTACACAAAAAATGTTAGCTCACAAGTAAATATTATTGAGAAAGCTTGCAAAGTTGTAAGGTCTCATACATTATTTGTTAAAGAATCTAGCATTTTCGCATAACCCCATTTCTTATCCGGATTTGGTTGGTTCTTATACAGAATTGTTAGAAAATCTCCGGATAGGTGTAAAAGTCGAATACGAAACTACTGCAAAATCAGTGGCAGAAACTAATAGAATATTCAATATGTTCGTACCTTCAAATGATTGGAAGCATTTAATTGTTTTTTTTTTGTTTGAGGTTTTGAGATTATAACATATCTTGAATCTATTATTATAACTGAGCCTAAATCCAAAATTTCATGATCTTTAGTGCGCGGAAACTATTTTAAATCAATTTCGGAAAAACCTAGAATTACGTGTATTGAACACCCGCAACTCGATTTTACTGTGGCACTAGCTATAAACCTGTGGTCAAACTGCCAAACAGTCTAATTTCCAAATACTTTGAAAATGAATTTGAACATCTACTTTAGGGCCAACGAGGGTGGAAAAAATATGTTGTAGCTCAGAAAAATATGTTCTATCGAATGAATAAAAAAATCCAATTGTCCCAACCTCGACCAAACCGCGGTTCCTCAAAACTAACATTATTGTATAAGAATCTTAAAAAATGTATTAAAACATGTCTTCGGCTCCGTAATGCTTTATGGCAGATGAGCCTTCCAAATCAATTATAAAAAAAAATACCAATTTTTCTTATGGATTGGTAGGAAAAAAATTAAAATGAGTTGAAAATGAATTACTTATAATAGCTACTAAAGTCTATCACCTAGATAATCCACATAGAAATGATAATACTAGTTAATATGAAAAGAACATTCGAAACGTCATATTTTTCTTCAGGGTAGATAAGTTCTTTTATTTCATTTAGCAACATTTTCACATCTAGGTAAATAACAACCGTTTTTTCTGGAATGAAAGAATGTTGTTTAGTCAAACTTGACACATTCGTTCATGTGTATACACGTTTTGCATGGGCAAGATGATAGATGAAAAAATGGGCTTCGGAAAGGTTAATGTAGCTGAAACCACTACTTGGGTAGTAGTTGACTCGTTGTAGAATAGAAGTGCGGACGAACTCATGGAAACAAGCGGCTCGTTTACAGGGTTAAATGTCAATGACACTTTATTCAACTGGATGTATATAATGACTACTGCGATCCCACATCTCTCCTTTCTTTTATAAATTATAAAGTAATTAGATTATAAAGTAATTATAAATTATAAAGTAATTTTATAAATTTAAAGTAATTAGAAATAGTCATATGCCGTTCTTGTATAATCAATACTTCCTAGTAGCATCACTTTTATAATCTTCGCAAGTGAGTCAAATCGATTCCTATTAAGTTTCAATTTAATGTGTTGATCTCTGCAATAGATTAATAGTTAGAATAAAATTGATAACAATATTTATACCTCAATGTCTAGATCACTGAATTATTGCTAATCCCTGGTTTCGTCCATCGTCTCTAAATATTCTCGAATATCCTTTTCTCTTGAAGTAAGTACATTTTTCTTCAAAAGTTCATATATAGCCATTAAGCTCCTGAGGTTTACTGCCAGGCACGCCAGGCATAGAGCCTCTTATTGGTGCATTCTCATCCCGTAATTGGGGTCCATCATGATCTTCCCTATTTTATTAGAGGTATCCTGATGTTACCTCAAAACAACCGTTATTGATTCATTTAGGATTCTTATGCGTACTCCATCCCTTTGTCTGGGTTCCACTGCCTTTGCTCAACAGTGTACTTCATCCCAACAACAGGGTTCCGCTAATAGTGGAAACTATTCAGATGATCGCCTCTAGGTGTCTTAGCTGTGTACGTACATCATCCCTTTGTCTAGGTTCCACTATAGCAATAGATCAGTGTACTTCATCCTAACAACAGGGTTCAGCAAGCGGTGAGAATCATCTCAGAGGATCGCCTTCATGGCTCTTCTGCGTACTTCATCCCTTTGTCTGGGTTCCACTGTTCTGCCAGAACAGAGTACTTCATCCCAACAAAAGGGCTCCGCTACTTTTTTTTTTTTTAACTAATTTTATTTGCTAATTATCTAATACATGCATTCATCTCTTAGACTAGGTGTTCCGTGTTTTCTTAACACTATCATCCTTATTTGCTATGTTACATTTTTAGTTATTATTTAGTTATTTAGTATATTATTGCCTCTGGCAGTTAGAATTTTTCCTCTGGTTGAATTGAACCATGTAGGAATTACAATGTTTTCAACTTAAACTAATCTCAACCTATTTTATACTAAGGGTACAAGGAGTTAATCGTTGCAATAGAAGATTGCAACGATTTTTGTCTAAAATTGTCTCAATATTAGAAATTCTATGAAGTTCATTGGTACTATACCACGGAGGCAACTTCAGAATCATTTTCAGAATTTTATTTTGAATCCTCTGAAGTGCCTTCTTTCTGGTATTGCAGCAACTAGTCCATATTGGCACAGCATACAACATGGCAGGTCTAAAATTTTGTTTGTAAATCAAAAGTTTGTTCTTAAGACAAAGTTTTGATTTTCTGTTTATAAGTGGATATAGACACTTAATATATTTGTTACATTTGGCTTGAAGGCCTTCAATGTGATTTTTAAAAGTTAATTTTTGATCTAGCAGAAGTCCTAAATATTTAGCTTCGCTAGACCAATTAATTGGAACCCCATTCATAGTGACAATATGTCTGCTAGAAGGTTTCAAATAAGAAGCTCTCGGCTTATGTGGAAAATTATAAGCTGAGTTTTGGAAGCATTCGGGGAAATTTTCCATTTTTGCAAGTAAGTGGAGAAAATATCCAAACTTTTTTGCAATCTACTACAAATGACACGAAGACTTCGCCCTTTGGCTGAGAGACCTGTGTCATCTGCAAAAAAAGATTGTTGACACCCTGGTGTTAAATCAGGTAAGTCAGAAGTATGTTATACAAAATGGGCCCCAGTATGCTGCCTTGGGGAACACCAGCTCTTACAGGTAATCTATCAGATTTAGAATTCTGATAGTTTACCTGCAGTGAGCGATCTGATAAATAATTTTGGATCAGTTTAATAATGTACAGAGGAAAATTAAAATTCATCAATTTTACAATCAAACCTTCATGCCAAACACTGTCAAATACTTTCTCTATATCAAGAAGAGCAACTCCAGTCGAATATCCTTCAGATTTGTTGAGCCGAATTAAGTTCGTAACTTAACAGTTTGCTTATTGAAGAAAGCAAACTGATTGGGCGATAACTAGAAGCCTCAGCTGGATTTTTCGGCTTCAAAATTGGAACAACTTTGGCGTTTTTCCATTTATCTGGGAAGTATGCCAATTGAAAACATTTGTTAAATAAATTAACCAAAAAGGATAAAGAGCTCTCAGGAAGTTTTTTGATAAGTATGTAGAAAATACCATCATCACCCGGTGCTTTCATATTTTTAAATTTTCTAGTAATAGATCTCACTTCATCCAAATTAGTTCCCAACGAAGGGTCAAAAACATTATCTTGGTTGAGAATGTCTTCGAAGCTTCGTGTAACCTGATCCTCAATTGGACTAGTGAGACCTAGACTAAAATTATGGGCACTCTGGAACTGCTGAGCAAGTTTTTGAGCCTTTTCGCCATTTGTTAATAAAATTTTATTTCCCTCTTTAAGCGCTGGAATTGGCTTTTGAGGTTTTTTAAGAATTTTCGAAGACATTATTCTCAAAGTTGGTATTTCTCAGAATAGCGAAACGTTTTGCCTTTCTCGTACACTAAGTGTACGTAAAGGCTATAATATTGCTTCAAAAACAAAATTTTGATAGGAGGCCCGGAGGGCCGATTTTTATATACCGATCGACTCAGCTCGACGAATTGAGGTGATGTCTGTATGTGTGTATGTATGTATGTGTGTGTGTGTATGTGTGTATGTGTACAAATTTTGTAGACACACTTTTTTGAACTTCCCATTGTACGATATGCTCGCAACAAGTTGCAGACGACGCGGAATTCAGTCCCATTGTTTGCTATTGAAAATTAGATCAATAGCTCATCGCAATCTGGAGTTATGGCCAAAAAACTGTTTTTATGAATAAAAAAATAGCAAAATGTTCTCAACTGAGTACACCTAGATTCGAACTTCTGACCTCTGGGGTGGAAGGCGCTTGCCATACCACAAAACTATCGGAACACACATGGTATGAGTAAACCGAAGTCGTACAGTATTTATCAAATTAGTATGTGTGCATTTCTTTTCAAAGCCACAGAGTTCACTCTGCTAGGGTAACGGTGCCAATATTGGAAGTATTATTGAATCAATGAAAGAAAATATATATTTGATAATTCGAAATTGATAGTTTTAATGCATTAACAAATAGACAAACTTTGAATTTGCTAGAAATGAAATTGGATTCATTTCGTCTTAATAATTAATCTAAATTTCTTGGAGGTAAAATGAGTTCACTATACTGCCGTCGCAAGCATAATCGTCCAATATTGATTTTGCATGGAAGAAAATATGGAACAGTTACGCTTGCGGCGGCAGTATATAGGTAGGAAAGCCAATTTGTTGGAGAAATTATTGTTTTCAATTAATATTCATAATGGCACAATTACAACGTGTCGCTTCAAGTAAAGCAAACGTTAAGTAATGCAATGATGAACAATATTATTAAGACCCCATTGTTCCACTGAGGCCATGATCGCCTTATAAGTGTTTATTTGGGTAACCTTTAACGAAAAGAAATGTGTTCAATAATTAATAACGTTTCTCTTTACTAAACGTAATCAGGCCCATTTTTTATATTATTTTGCTATCATGCGCTCGCATACCCTACATACGAGTTCGATCAGCGGCGTTCAATCAGCGTATGGGAGCGCAGCTGATGTGCGTGAGGACGCTATGCAAGCACATTTCGGCGGGAGCGAACGGCACTGCATTCGCTTCATTCGCTTGCCGTCGGATGAATATCGCAGAAGGAAGCATCACCAACACACCGCATGGCCCTGACGAAAGCGAGTAAACAAAATGGGGCCAGATGATGCCTTTTATTTCCCCCGGCAAGGGATATAGGACGTCAATTTTAAAATGGTTGTTAAAACGTTAAAACACATTTTAACCGAAAATAGTTGGATTTTTCAGGTTCGAAATTTAATTTACTTTTAGATTGGCAACACGAAAGCATAGCATAGCATATGTGATTGTACAAATCGTGGGTGGCTATACAATGCTCCATTGAGCAATCTACTGTATATTGTCGCAAATTGGTACTTGGGATTAGTACCTTTTCCTATACAGTAGCAGTTGTATACCTGGCCACGTCCTTACAATCACGGAAGGAAGGGAAGGAATGTTAGTTCAACATCTACTAGTGAAGATGCAGGGAACCCATACTACCTTCATAGATGTCTCGGAAGGAAAATTTGTGTTAGTGGGAAAGGTGAATAATAGGGAGCTCTATTCGACAATATAGAGCGTTTGTCAATAACAGTATATGCTGTAAAAATAATAAAATATATTCATCAATTTACTTACGAACCGTCCTAAGGAAAAACAAAACAAAACACAAAATTTCGGCAAATCGCGCGATCGTTCCGCCGTCCGAAACAAGAGCCAACTCGCACTGCACTAATTAACTTTATTACCGGCCGCGCAATGCAAAACTCAAAATTTCGGCAAATCGCGCGATCGTTCCGCCGTCCGAAACAAGAGCCAACTCGCACTGCACTAATTAACTTTATTACCGGCCGCGCAATGCAAAACACAAAATTTCGGCAAACCGCGCGATCGTTCCGCCGTCCGAAACAAGAGCCAACACGCACTGCACTAATTAACTTTATTACCGGCCGCGCAATGCAAAACACAAAATTTCGGCAAATCGCGCGATTGTTCTGCCGTCCGAAACAAGAGCCAACACGCACTGAACTGGTTAACTTTATTACCGGCCGCGCAATGCAAAACACAAAATTTCGGCAAATCGCGCGATCGTCCCGCCGTCCGAAACAAGAGCCAACTCGCACTGCCACTTTTAGATTGGCAACACGAAAGTCTAATTATTTCGATTAAACAACATGTGTAGATATGTAGCCTGATATAAAGGTGTAGACTTCGGCTATCTGTTGGTGGTGTTGGATTGCGTGGGAGTGCTCTCGCCTCTTAGATTTGACGAATCGATGTTCTAATCTTTGTTTACAAACGCAGAGAATTCGTTTTAAAAATTTGGTATTGAGTTAAAATAAAAATTGTTTCAAGTTCATTGGTATACTAGAAAATATGTTTTTGAAAAAAAAAAACAATAGAGCCGAACGAGCCGAACAGGACTCTCTGAGTGAGAGCCTAGAACGTTACCCCTCAGCTATCTTTACTTCTTGAAAGATTGGTGATCGAAGTATAACAGGTTATACGCAATTTGCACTGATCATCTGCTGCTTGTGCATTCGTGCGGCAACGCACCGGCTGCTGTGTTTAGGTTCCGTGGCATATTTAAATCATCTGACGTTGAAAAACATATACGATTGAGTTTACGTCATGTGCTTTTGTGTCAATTCATTCAGATAAGTCACCTAATATTCATAGTGTTTTGGTGTGCAGGGAAGCAACATCAATTTCAATATTTAATTTGAATCCACCAATCCAATCCATATTGGCACAGTATATGTAAAACATGGATGGTCTAACAATTAGTTTGTAAATAAAACAAATTTTTTAGTAAATGGTTTTGATTTTCTATAAATATTAATTTAGTATTATTCCTACCTTTTCGCTTGCATACCTTCTGTGTGGTTTTTGAAAGTTAATTAATTCATGCTATACATGAGTCCTAAATCTTGGACTTCGCTAGACCAATTAATTGTAACATTCATATAGTGACAACATATCTGTTTGAAGATTTCAAATAGCACTGGGATTATGTGGGAGAATCTGAGTTTCGGAGTGATTCGGAGAAAATTTTCATTCTTGCAAGTCAATGAAAATGTATCCAAACTTTTCTACAATCCAAACATGTTTTGGATCATGTAGTAATCTAAATTGATCATTTGGTTTCTCGATGACTCATTTCAGAGGTTAAATTTCAAAACGTGTTTTATGGTGGACTTCTGGTGCGAATATTTTTCGACAGCTCTGTCCTACAGTTTATTGTATTAATTTAATTAATAACAGAGATGAAACACTAGTTTGTAATAACTTATACTGTTAATAACATTATTTTTTATTAGTTATTATTAGTCAGTATAAGTAAACAAAATGGGGCCGGATGATGCTTTTTTATTTCACCCGGCAAGGGATATAGGGCGTCAATTTTAAAATGATAATTAAAACGTTAAAACACATTTTAGCCGAAAATAGTTTGATTTTCGGGTTCGAAATTTAATTTTCTCTTAGATTGGTAACATGAAAGTTTCATTATTTCGATTAAAAGCCATGTAGGTTACATATTCACTACAAGGATAGCTTTCGATCATTTAGTAATCTGCGGGCAATCATTTAGTAGTTTGTCAGTAACACATTCCAGAGGTTAGATTTCAAAATGTAGTATGGTGGACTGCTAATTCAAAGGTTTATCTACAACTCTGCCTAACAGTTCGATGTTTCAATTATACTGGTAATAGAGCTATAGAGCTAGTAGCAGTAGCTTATACTGAATGATTGGAATTTTGTTATCATTTGGTATAAGTCACTGCAACTAACACTGTAACTCCTTCAATGGTGGAATTGAAACATCGATATATTAGGCAGATATATAGAAAAACCTTCGCATCAGAAGTCCACCGTATAACACATTTTGGAATTCAGCCTCTGGAATGAGTTATAGACAAACTACTAAATGATCGAACGCAGATTACTAAATGATCGATAACATCCTTGTGTGTCTAACATATAGGTAAATACTTCGGCTAGCTGTTGGTGGTGTTGGATTGCATGGGAGTGCTGCTCTCGTCTCTCAGACTTGACAAATCGATGTTTTAATCTTTGTTTAAAAATGCAGATAAGTCGTTTTAAAAATTTGGTATTGAGCTATGGAAAAAAATGAATAAAATTTATTGGTATTAACTAAAAATGCTTAAATTCAACATTAAACAAAAGAGAGTCAGGCTGAGCATCGAACATAGACCCGCTGAGCGACAGCCCACAGCGATACCCCTACCCCCTCCCCGCTTCTTGGATATGTGATGATCGAAGTATAACCGGTTATACTCAATTTGCACTGATCATCGGTTGCTTGTAACATTCGTGCGGCAACGCACCTGTGCTGTGTTTAGGTTCCGTGGCATATTTAAATCATCTGAAAAACATATACGATTGAGTTTACGTCATGTGCTTTTGTGTCATAATGTCAGATGTCAGATATGTCACCTAATATTCATAATGTTTTGGTGTGCATGGAAGCAACTTCAGAATCAATTTCAACATTTGATTTGAATTCACTGTAATGCATTCTTCCTGGCCTTGCAGCAAATAATTCATATTGGCACAGTATATGTAAAACATGGCTGGGCTAACAATTAGTTTGAAAATAAAACAATTTATTTTAGTAAATGGTTTTGATGTTCTATAAATTTTAACTAACTATAATCGTACCTTTTCGTATGCATACCTTCTGTGTTTTTGATAGTTAATTAATTCATGCTATACATGAATCCTAAATCTTGGACTTCACGAGACCAATTAATTGGAAACCCATTCATAGCGACAACATATCTGTTTGAAGATTTCAAATAGCACTCGGATTATGTGGGAGAAGCTGAGAAATGCCGAAATGCTCTCTATATGAAGAAAAGCAACCCTAGTAGAATTCTTCTAAGACTTTATTAAGTCGGATCAAAATCGTAAATCTTAATTGAAAAGTGGTTAAATGGCATTGACAAAACGGAACTGCTCATCAGCAAAAAATGAATTCTTATCTATATGATGAAGAATCATACTATTTCAGAAGGTGCCAGAAGCCTAAGCTGGATTCTGACTTCAAAACAGAAAAAGTTTGTCAATTGACCAAAATTATGGATCATATCACCGAAGTTATGGATCATAATCACGATAAAAATTGCGCAAAATTGTATTTTTTATTAAATGTAGTTTTCTATGAATAATTTTCCAAACATTTATGGATCATTTGTCATACGTTCATGGGAAAATAGCAGGAATGATATTGTTTTTCTTGATCATGTTTAAAGGTACATACTTATTTTACAATTATTTGATATATTTTTTTTAGCTTAGTTATGCTTAGTTATGGATCTTAAAATTATTCTTTATGGATAAGCCTGAGCTATTTTTTGGATTTGAGGTAGCGTTTTATGGAACATTCTGATGTTATTTATGGATCGTTTTTGTGCATTTAACGGTACAAAGTAAGGGCTGCCATAAACAAATTTGAAAAATAAGATCTATTTAGTGTTATATTAGACTTTTCTAATATGTTTGTCAACCCATTTGAACGAGCGAGAAAGGCATCATCACCGCTAGGTGGATTAATCAGGGTTTTTTAATTTCATTTTGCAAATCTCGCCAAATAACTTTCATCGCGGGATCGCGAGTTCTTTGGTATTGCCTTCGCCTCACATTTTTAAAACGGATCAGTAGCTGAAGATCGTCGTCAATAATAATGGAGTTGAATTTAACTTCACATTTCGGAATTGCAATGCCTCTGGCTTCGACAATTAAATTTGTCAAAGATACGAGAGCATTATCAATATCACTTTTGGTATCGAGAGGAATATCAACATCAAAATTCCTATCGATATACGTTTTATATAAATCCCAATCAGCTCTATGATAATTAAAAGTAGAGCTGATTGGATTATAAATGGCTTCTTGTGAGATTTCAAACGTCACAGGAAGGTGATCAGAGTCAAAGTCAGCATGAGTTACCAATTGGCCACAAAGCTGACTTGAATCCGTTAAAACTAAATCAATTGTAGAAGGATTTCGACTGGAAGAAAAACAAGTAGGGCCATTGGGATATTGAATAGTATAATATCCCGCAGAACAATCTTCAAATAAATTTTTGCCGTTGGAATTGCTTTGAGCATTATTCCATGAACAGTGTTTGGCATTGAAGTCACCAATTACGAAGAATTTTGATTTGTTGCGAGTCAGAATTTGAAGATCAGCTTTCATTAAATTCTTTTGCTGCCCATTGCATTGAAAAGGTAAATAGGCTGCAATGAAGGAAAATTGACCAAAATTTGTTTCAACAGAAACTCCCAAGGTTTCAAAAACTTTGGTTTCAAACGAAGAAAATAGTTTATGTTTGATACGTCTATTAATGACAATGGCGACCCCACCACAGGCGCTGTCAAGACGATCATTTCTGTAGATAAAATAATTTGGATCTCTTTTAATGGAGAGTCCGGGCTTTAAATAAGTTTCTGTTATAATGGCAATATGCACATTATGAACTGTTAGGAAGTTGAATAATTCATCTTCCTTACCCTTTAGAGAGCGGGCATTCCAATTTAGAACTTTCACACAATTATTTAGATCCATTAAAACGGAGTCCGATAACAATTTTTTGTGTGTACTTTATACCAACCTGAACAGCTTCTGGTATGGTATTTGCTTTGAACATTGCATCAATCATGTGATGCAATTGTTCAGTTAAAAAATCAAAATCGGAAGCAGTCATGCTACCTGAATCGGCAACATGACCGTTATTTTCCGTTGGGACATGGGTATAAACCTCATTTTGAGAAGAGAAATTTTGTCTACCAGCAGCGATGTTTGCATACGTAGGTACATTCGAAAAATTGGAATTTACTGAAGTGCTTGCTCCCCGTTGACGAGCGGCAAAATTTGTTTGTTATTATTTAGTTCACTTTTGTTAAAATGAACTAAATAAAATTCTTGAGAAATGCCCCTCTGAGAAGTACCAGAGTGGGATTTCTTTTTCATCTTAATTACTTGGACTGGTGAAAATCCAAGTAATTGAGAAATTTCAATTTTAATCTCATCCAGTGATTTATCATCACTGGGGAGACCTTTCAAGACGACTTTGAACAATCGCTCAGTTTTGTCGTCGTATGTGAAGAATTTATGGCGCTTCTCAGTTAAATACTGCACGCTTAAAATCAATAACACAGAGATGTGTTTGCATCACACAAAACGGACCTAATGTGGAACATCCCCTAGATGAGCGACAGTTACACAGGCACAAAAAAGCCTCGTACGGTCGTGATAACGGTCCTTTTCAACATGTAAACGTTTGTACAGATTCCTTGTTTCATGAGGAACCAAATACTGTTGAAAATATTTAAATCCTAGCTTCAATAAAACCACACGAGCTATTTTTGTGGCTGTGTAACTGTCGCTCATCTAGGGGATGTTCCGCATTAGGTCCGTTTTGTGTGATGCAAACACATCTCTGTGTTATTGATTTTAAGCGTGTGAAGAAGACGTTTGCGATCGTCAAAGGATCCCGGCAAAACGCGGCAGTCACCCTTCCTAGCAATCTGAAATGAAACCTTGATCCCCTGAAGGTTACTCAAAATCTCATTCCGAAAGCCAGAAAACTCGGCAACAGATACCACAATTGGCGGAATCCTTTGCTTTTTCGCATGAATCGAATCACCTGGGCTAGAGGTATATTCGATTTGCTCAATTTCATCATTAATCAAATCGAACTGATTGCTCAGTTCGATTGGAGAAGAATTATTTCCGATATTAGAGTTAGAAGGAATATCTGAATTCTCCAGCTTCCTTCTATTTTTTCCGCGCTTTGGCAGGACGGTCTTGAAACCTTGCTTCTTTGAAGGAAGTGGAGAATTCAGAGACTCCCCCTTCCTCTTGTTTTTATTAATGCTCATGGCTGAGCGTGGAGACGTGACCTTCTAAGAGTTTTTTTCCCAGAACGGTGTCCCTGCAGGATTACCACCGCTTGTCGGAATTTTACTTCCGCAAACGGGTCCAACGTAAAACGAAGGCACGGGTCCTTGCAAAGATCGTAACGGGATCAGTGGGTACAAATAGCGCTAAGAAGCACCGTTGAAATTAAAATAGCTTCGGGTAGTATTAAAAACTTCCTTCCGCAAAGAGAGAAAGAACCGCACAGCACGAAAGCACGATGCGGTCTGGGGGCTCCGCTACTAATGAGAATCATCCCAAAGGATCGCCATTGGGTCTCATCTGCGCACTTCATCCTTTTGCTTGGGTTCCACTGTCGTTTAGGCTAGTGTACTTCATCCCGGCAACAGGTATTTATGTAACTTTTCTTGTTTTTTTACCGTTTCGATTCATATTTCGAATATTCAACCACATTGGAATATAAGTGAAAGTGAAGCCATCATATTTGTCGTCCTTACACCTACTCGTGTGTTGGATTTGTATACCATTTTGTTATTTCATTTCATCCATTGAAACACACATTTAGGTATTTGCTTTGAGCAATGATTTTTTTTCTAATTGGAAATGGATGTTAACACAACTTTAGTAACCTTTATTGATTATTGATATGGTGACCATATGAAATTATTCCAAAGGAGAACAATTCACCCAAATCGTAGCGAAAAAGGAGGACATTTGGTTAAAACGGAGGACATAAAAAATCATTGATCGATTTTTGGATTTATTTAAATATGATTAAGAACATTATATTTGTTAGAGTTTTGCATACTTATGTTTATTGGAAGAAGTTTTGTAAGAACCAGCAAGTAACTCAGCAAACAATAGATCGAATAAGTGCGTATATTGAAGGCCATATACGTACACTTTGTATGAAGTCGAATAGGCATGTGCCAATATCGCCTCCACCTCGTACACTTATTCGCTAGCATATGCAACTTTGTTTTAGTTGGGAGAAACGACATCTTCTTCTACTTTATGAACATTACATCTCCAGATGGAATATTTCCAATTGAGCATGAGCATGAGCATAATTGACCGCCCACGGTTGCTCCTCCGTTATTGCCAGGTCAGCTGTAATTACACAGAGAACCAATAGATAATGTTTGGGACTAACATTATCTCAAAGATGACTATAAGCAACAAGATACCCGACTCTTTTGATGTTGCGGAGACACGATAAGCGCTTACTAGCGAGCAAAAATCGAACTAGTACACTATAAAATTTCAATTCTTGAACTGTCAAGCTTGATGCACTGTGAAAAAAAATAGTCAGTAAAGCACACTATAATCTGTTTCTATTCAATTTTGAATTAAAAAAACACAAAAACATGGGTACTTTATCTTTGCTATTTCTTTCTCTCTGCTGAAAAATTTACCCATTTGGGATAATAAATGGATCTACTCATTTAAATTAATAGATCCACTTAATCTCCCAAAATGGGTGGATTTTCCAGCAGAGAGAAAATACCCATTAATGAGTAAACGCGTTTTTCCGGGTTGCACGCTAACTTTCACCTACTCAGTGACTGTGTAAAATTGTATTGCTCTCTCTTTCTATCCCATGGGAAATTTACTCAATTTCCGTTAAAATCAGGACAACTCAAAACGACGAGTAATCCTGCTTTTGACGGTAATTGAGTAACATTTCCGTGGGAAGAAAAGAGATGGCAATACAATTTTACTCAGTCACTGAGTAGGTGAAAGTTAGAGTGTGAAAGATCCTCGCACTGTTTTGCACTTTCATCGGTGTTTTTTGTTTCATTTTGACAGCTTACTCACGTGCTTTTGCTGCCAACTCCGATAGAGGTGTGCGCCGCCGCGCCACGCCGCCGCCGCCGACAGTTTTTGGCACGCCGCCGCCGCCGACATTTTTGCATCGGCGCGCCGCCGTTTCAAATTTGTCACGCCGCTGGTCTATAATTTTCCACGCCGATTCAAATTTTCAGTGGAAACTCCAAAGATTCAGTGCAACTTGTTTATAATTTCCTGATAGATCTCTACAACATCACGTTGAGACTCCAGAGAATTTTTCGTGCAGATACCAATTATTTCCATGAAAATTCCATACAATATCTTGTTGGAATTTTGATAAGCTCTCCGTAAAAACTAAGCGTGAAAATTGCCAAGGAGTTCCCGTCGAAATTCAAAAAAAAATTAATTGAAATTGAATTTTTGAACAGAAAAGAGCCGTTCGGCAGAAAGCCACAAAGCTGAAAGTTGTTATGCCGAATATGTCGTTTAACCGAAAAGACTATTTGTAGAACCTTCCCGAGCAAACCGATAACTTTTTTTTCAATGTTGCGAAATCGTCGATTATGTTTACTTAATTTGGGTCGTTTTAACGGTTAAAATAACAAAACGTCATAGCAGAAATATCTTACTGTGACATTCCATCATAAACTATTCCAGCAAATCGAAAACTAATTTTGACATTGGTTTCCGATAACAAAATAAAACACAGTTTGATGTCATATCATTTAATTTAGTGATCTACAGCAAAATGAGATCAAAATATGTAATCAATCATAATGTTTTATACATATTTGAAAACGAATTATGACTCAATTTGATGTCAAAATCAAAATATGTTTTCTATATGATTTCATTATAAGGGGGGTCCCGTAGCGTAGGTGGCTACATGTTCGCCTTACAAGCCTTACATGGTCATGGGTTCGATTCCCAGCCCCTCCACCAAAACCCTCGTCAGTCGCCGGATCCGCAGCCTATACGGTGGCGTTTGGGGTACGCACCTTACCGTCACGGCTGCCTGATGACGACTGACATCTTGTTCTTCTCGGATGCATTCCTCAAACGTTACCCGGATAAATGGCAAACGAACAATGTAACGATCAATGGATACACGACATGGACAAACGGATACAATGGACTCACGACAAGATGGATTGGCACCGGCATGTATAATGGTAATGGAAATCTAAAAATAGATTATGTGTGGATTCTGTACAGCGGTTAAGTAACACAGAGTGCCTAACAAATAAATAAAGGAAAAAAAAATAAATAATCTCATTATGGTGAATCGCGTTGGAGTCCAATTAAAATTCTACATAGCGCTTTGAAGGGCACATAACTCGAAAAGTAAACGACAGACATAAACGGAAAGTAGTTTTTCACCTTTGCTCACTTGCAGCATACACGAAAAAATGGTTTCCAGATGTGCTAACCGCCTAAATATTCACATTTGTGCGAGCAAAAACGCGAGGTGAGGGATAGCACGGCCATTGTGGCTGCCATTTTTGGACGCCGCCGTAACTCACCTTATGTTTTCATACTTCGCTAGGATATCTAGCCTAAAGTTATTTGACCGAGAATGTCATTTGGTCGAACAGTTCCTTTGGCTAAAAAAATCGTGAATATGTCCTTCGGCCGACATAGTCGTTTGGTCGAAAAGGACTTTCGGTCGAAAGTGCCGTTCTGGTCTGAATTGGTCATTTTGGATATTTTCAAGACAATAACGGGAGAATCTTTTGATTTTCGCCTCAAAATTTTAACGAAAGATTGTCAGTTTTTCCAGAATAGTTATTCGAAAATTATTTTCAGGTTTTCCACGGAAACTACTTCAAGTATCGAGAACTCTTTGGAATTACCAAGAGGAGCTCTTTGGATTTACCAAGGAAAGTTGTTTGTGATTTACATGAGAATCTCTTCAGATTTTTTACGAGAAGTTGTTCCAAATTTTAATAGGAAATTGTTCGGAATATCCACGGAATGTTCCTATTGAGTTTCTGTTGAGTATTCTTTGAAATTCACACAGAAAATTGTGACTGGTAAAAGAGATGCTTTACGTAGACTTCCCCAATCTAGATTATATAAGACGGTTAGTTTTTTTTTATCCTTTATTAGAGTGATTTTTCGCAGGTAGAAATTCACCACTAAACGGCTAGTTTGGCATAGCCAACTGTAGAACATCGAAAAAATGCTCGGAATTTTTGAGGATTTTTTTGGATTTCTTCAGAAGATTCTTTCTATTTTTGATTAGAAACACTTGCTAAGTTCCATTGACCGACAGCGACAGACGGCTGAACTGGCAATTTTGCCGGAAAAGCCGTTTGCTCTACCAGGTTGTCCGGCCGAAACGATCATTGGCCAAAAATGCCATTTTGCAGAAATAGTTTTTTGACAGAATTTGCCATTTGGCCGAAAAAGTCATTTGATCCAACGGGTAATACGGCCAGAATTCAATGACTGATGCTCATACTGAACGGGTAATATGGTCAGAAATGGCAATTTGTTTGGCGAAATGGTCTTTTTGTCTATTGATCATTGAACAAAATTCCGTGGCCTCTCTATTTTTAAGTCGATACTGGCCTTTAGGCGAAAAGACATCTAACCAGGTACCAACGTTTCACGGAAACTGTTATCAGGTCAAAACTGGTTTGACCGAAAATGTAGTTTGGCCGAAAGCAATGGCTGTGGCAATGGCGTCGTCTCCGCAGCTTTGTTTGGCTGGTGGCCCGGTGCTGGGAATTTGGTTTCATCAGTACCCGCTAAGCTGCGGTGGTCGTACTGGGGTCGTGGTGCCAAAGCCAGTACCTTTTCCGAACTAAATCTATCACATGTTGTGCATATGCATAATCGAGTTTCAGACATAGTAATGAAAAAGTCGTTTGACCGCATATAGATCATTTTCCCGTTCAGTTATTGACATATAACCTGTTGGCTTAAACTAAATTTTCGGACAAATATTTCATTCTGCCAAACGACCATTTCGGCCAAACAGCATTTTTGAGCTCATGACCTATTCGGGCAAACGACTATTTGGGCCAAATTACCAGTTCGGCCGTGTGTCGCTTGCGGCCAATGGGATTTTCCAACAATTTCTTATGGACAATACATTAGTCGTTCGATAACTGCAACATGTTTTCGTTTCAGTTAGCCAATGGCGTACGATAACTGCGGCTCATTCAGGACAGCAAACAATTGTCAGACGGCGTCAGAATAGAAGTGCACCTGATTGTTCAGCGTTATGCAGCTATCATCTTCATTGACATAGTTTTGAAGCTCCTACGTCCGGCAACTGCAAAACTGATGTAACTATTGAAATGCTGTTGAAAGCATTGCAGTTAAATTACTTTCAGCTATCGAACGTCTAATGTACAAAGAATTTCCCGTAGAAACCCAAGAATTTCGAACAATTTTTCGTGGAGATATTTTGAATAATCCTCCGCGGAAATTCTAAAGAAGTTTCCGTTAAACTTACGGACAATTTCTCGTGAACATTCCAGAGATTTTTTCTTGAAAACTCTTTAGTCTCCCGCGGAAATTCTTAAGAATTTACTGTTATATTGTCGGCCATACCAGGCTAGCCGTTTTTATTATTCTAGACTGAGAAAGCCAACGGTTAAACACCCATTCTACCAATCGCACTCTCCTACAATTATCAAGAATTTTCTGTGAAAATACTCAACAGAAAATCAACAGGAACTTTTCGTAAATTTCTGAAGTTTTTCCTGTAGATGTTAAGAACATTTTTTTGTGAAAATTCTGAAGCTTCTCATGAAAATTGCGACGATTTTTCTGCTGAAATTCCAAACAATTTTATTTGGGAATTACACCTTCTCTTGGTAATTCCAAAGATTGCTCGAAAATATTTTCCAAATTATGAAAAAAAAAACATTAGAAAACATCATTAGATTTTTCATGCGAAATTCAAAAGATTTTTCTTTTAATGTCTTGAAAATATCCCGAAGAAATGTAAAAAAAATCTTTGAGAATCGTAATGAAAAAATCGCCACGCCGATTCACGCCGCCGCCGCCGCCGGCTAAAATGGCTTTCGGCGTGACGCCGAAAACGCCGCCGCCGCCGACCAAAATTTTGACAAACGCCGCCGCCGACGAATATCGGACCGGCGCACACCTCTAAACTCCGATTCGCGAATACGAAAGTAATGCCCCTACTCACTCTTATGGCAAAATCTCATTGCAATCTGTCAGGCATGGCCGTCAGTAAAATCACAGTAAAATCTTATAAGGAACTGTCAGACTGTGCGTGAGGCATTTACCTTCGTAGTCGTGAATTTCGGCTGGGCGACGCGACGTGTCGGAGGGTAAATTGCTGTGCTTTTGGAAGTGAAAATAATTGCCAGGCAGTAAGATCTATATGTGGCACGATTTGACAGATAGCCCATACATTTTCTGTGAAATCCTGCCATTACCGTGGCCGTTATGTTCTATTGCGCTGGATGCTTCACACATTTTTTTAATGCATTCGCTAAATGAAATATGTTATCAAACTTTTTTTAAACAGATATTGCGATTTCATTGAACTAGGTATAATAATTTTACAATTACACAGCTTTATTCAACCAAAATATAAATGATTGTAATAGCATCTGTATCAGCCAAATGTAAGGATATTCTCCCTAGATTCGAATTCACATTTATTAGTCTTGTTAAATTCACATAAGCTAGTGAAAAAATATTAATCTTCGTATATGTTCAATGAGCAAGAGAAATGTGGCTATCATGCGCAATGCAACTGATTAGCCCAGAAAGGATTTCAGGATAACTCTTGCTTTAAAATACGTTGTTTTGCCATATCGTGTACAACACGGCAAACAAAATTTCTCCAAATATAGTCAAAGGTGTGGTTTTTGTACAACAGATGGCGGTAATATCACCGCTTTCAGTGTCTCCAGGTAAATATATGGAAAGTATTAAACTCGGGCATCTTGTTTCTTCCAGTTATCTTTGATTATCTTCAATGTGTAAGAACTGGTGACCAAAAAATGAGCAATACCAGCGTCGGCCGTGTCCGAATGTATGTCAATTAAGGAATGGGTAGGAAGATGTTGACGTGATACTCGATTTGATGGAAGCCGACGAGTCATCTGCACTTCCACGAGAAATCACAGGGATGTTGGATATATGGGGTAGGTAGTGTAGCAGGGTTCGTTTTGGTAAACCGTAGCGTGTAATTTGATCAACGTTTAACAAGAACACAAGCGAACGCGCACTAATTAATTGAACTACCGACCGCACAAAGCAGAACCAAATATTTTGATGATCGCGCGATCGTTCTGCGTGATCAACTAAACACGTTAGGAGCTGAGAGAGAGAAGACAGCTCGCTTTATTTACGTTCATCCTAATGTCACCACGATCCAGTCACTGGCGAACCGAAAAATTAAATACTGCGATGCAACTTCAAATGGTCGTAATCAAAATTATTTATTTGGCAATTTATGTTCGCAACTTTTCTTGTATCTGCTACAGTGAATTGAACCCGTAATTATTATCCATGTGAATGATCCCGTATTATGAGAAATCGGTTTAGTTCCACGTTAGGAAGTTCATAACCATTAAAATCAGCTAATTCGAACAAATATTTATTGGAGTGAAAATGTTACTTTGGTTTGTTGAGTTTCCACGGTTTCCACACAAATAAAGAAGAAGAAAACATAGTAAATAAACGATCTGTCAGAGAGCAGGCTTCTCTCTCTCAGGTTAGGAGGCGTCCTGATTTTGACGTAAACTACGTCTAAGGGGAAGACTCGGATACAGGGTGTAAAATGAAAATTTCAAAATCGGGGACCGTCACGAAATCATGTAAGATTTGTAACATTAATAGGTCCTTTATCCGTCAATGAAGATTTATATATCAATAGATTCGCAAACTTTCCACCAATTTGCCAGTAGTATTGAAACTTTTGCAAAAGTCATGCGCTATCTGTTTTTATGTTACCATATTATTTCTCTTTATCTCTGAAATCCACAAATATAGTTAAGCCACTAGATGCAAATGGCATAATTAATCCGTCCAATATAGGTACCGCAAACGATTAGTGTTTCATTAAATATAAAGCCATCTTAATTGCCGCAATAAACGGCCAAACTAGCCTCAAGTGCAAAATAAACTGCAATGCTTGACAATAGCCGCACAGAGATTAAAATTGACTCACTCCACCCACAGTTCGAACAAAGATTCCCCAAAGCCTCTCGCCTTCCGAATGGATAATTCAATGCAAATGCTAATCCTTTACGGTAGAATGAAATTATTGCTTTTCTTGCGGATGTTGCCAGGGTGGTTATTGGATTGACAAACAGCAAACCCATCTTTCGCACTCCGACATTGCATTCCAAGAAAATTATCCGCCGCACTTTCTATGCTGTTCGAGACGACGGAAATTTACTATCCCAAGCAACTTCGCTCGTGGTCTCGATTCTTCGAATTGCTGGTGCAGAATTATGGCACTTGGTGCCGACTGAAAGCTTGTGGTGTAGTTAAAATGTTTTGCTTCACTTTCCCATACCGGACGAGCGCTGTATGTGGTCTCATGACTTATATAGGAAGTAGCGAGCTCACGACTCGGTTTGTTATGTTGGACTACAAACGAATGGATAAGATTCTCTACAATGAGGCGGTAAAACTCAAAAACAAGAGTAATGAAATTAATCATCTCTACAAACTAGCGGTAGTTTTGAACATTTCAATTTTATTTGTTCCATTCATGCGTTATACGGCAAAGTAGTAGAGATTCCTTCATGTTTTTATATAGTAAGGACTAAGGAGAGGAGTTTTTTTTTTCTTAAAAGTAGGTCAACAAAATTGAAATAACATCTCGCTTATGCAATCAGAAAACAAACCTTTAATCCTGTTGCAAATTATTGTGATACGAAGAGGAAAGGAGTGGACTTTCATTATCCGGACAGTTTCCAAATCTCCAGAGGCAAATTTTAACGATAGTTTGACAATCAGCGGCGATTATACCGATAGGTTACCGCATGTTTCAGAAATGGACAATTTGATAGGGTATCTGTTCCATTATTAATAGCATGCTCCTATATCAATAATATTCGCAAAATAGGTAATTTAGACTCAATTTGTGTAGTGTTTTGTTGTTTTCCGGCGTGCTCACTGCTGAAAAAAATCACAAAAATGAAAAATAAAACAATTAGCTCACCAATTTTTTGTGTTCGAATGGTATTGATTTGGGTTCTTGGTATGAATTCAAGGAGCAGTTCCCCTACTAAATTTAAGAAAAAGACTCCACGTGACTTGGAGGAACTCGAACCCGAACAGCGATTTACACAGAAAATCGTTTCTTACAGAGAACTCAGAACATAATGTCGAGTTAATTTTGAAAACTTCGAAAGGCTGTTCTTCTCATATAGTGAATTGCCAGATGTATTTTAACAATGAGTAAAAACAATTCCTTTTAACCATGCACTTTCAAAGCGCGTAATGAAATTATTTCTCGTATAAGGATCCTATAAGTGAAAACGTGAAACTGTGAGCTGACGTTATGGGTGGGTGCAACTTCCAGAATAAGTATTAAAAACAATCATTGGACCTGGTTGCAACACAAACCAGAGCTACTCTTTACTAATTATTTACATTGAATAAAAAGGCACAAGAATGGTGCTTGTTCTTATCACGACATTCTGCAACTCAGCAGTGCTCGGATAAACGGAAAACTCTAACTTGGCTTGTCACAACAATGGCCCTACCGCACATGATGTGATGAATATGCGTTGTTGAATGCAACGGATGCAGTCAAGTACATAATAATATCTGTTCTCTACTTTTGTACTCTCATCCTGTTTCCGAACATATTATACCGGGGATACAAACCTTGAAGGAACTAATTTCGGGACAATATGAAGAATCAGCACTTCAGTACATCGCATATAATTGGGAATGGTTGAATTAATGATTTACTCTCATTGCCACAATTATGCAGTCTCTTAACGTAAAACACTATATTCTTCATTTTCACTGTTTTGTAAATATGACGGACCTGATAAATAGTGGTTACATGGACCAAGCTAATATCTACAAACGAAAATGATTTGAATTTAGAACATATTAGTCCTCAAATGGTTTTGGATATTAGATTTTTTTAATGTGCTTTGAAACTGAAACGCGCTGGTTATAACAGTTGATGTTCATGCAGCTGTTCAAACCGCATTGTTTTAGTATCTCCCAGGGAACAAGTTTGTCCATATGAAACCGAAAAAAGTTTGATCATACAGAAATTTATTTTCAATCTCACTCACATGAAGGTTTCTACTACGTTAGTCAAATGAATTGCGTAAGAAGCCGATTTCAAATTTACATCACGAAACACGACAGACAACAGTGAAGAACAATTTTTATCTTTGCTTCAATGTAGCGTACACATTTATTCAGACTAAGGCCGAAGTGGCCTGTGCGGTATATAAGAGTCTTCTCCATTCGGCTCGGTCCATGGCTACACGTCGCCAACCACGCAGTCTACGGAGGGTCCGCAAGTCATCTTCCACCTGATCGATCCACCTTGCCCGCTGCGCACCTCGCCTTCTTGTACCCGTCGGATTGTTGTCGAGAACCATTTTCACCGGGTTATTGTCCGACATTCTGGCTACGTGCCCGGCCCACCGCAGTCGTCCGATTTTCGCGGTGTGAACGATGGATGGTTCTCCCAACAGCTGATGCAACTCGTGGTTCATTCGCCTCCTCCACGTACCGTCCGCACTTTCCTTTCGAAAACTCCGAGTGCGCGTTGGTCCTCCACGAGCATCGTCCAAGTCTCGTGTCCGTAGAGGACTACCGGTCTAATTAGCGTTTTGTAGATTGTCAGTTTGGTACGGCGGCGAACTCTATTCGATCGAAGCGTCTTGCGGAGTCCAAAGTATGCACGATTTCCAGCCACTATACGTCTCCGAATTTCTCTGCTGCTATCATTTTCGGCAGTCACCAGTGATCCCAAGTACACAAATTCTTCTACCACCTCGATTTCGTCACCACCGATGCCAACTCGCGGTGGGTGGCTCACATTGTCTTCTCTTGAACCTCTTGGATGATGATGATGATGATGATGATGGTCCCGCCACATACCCCTACAAAGGTTTGAGCTAGACGATTTATCTTTAAGATATTTAATTGTGATCAATTTAATCAGATTTTGCAAAACAATAAACGATCCGATTATTTTCACAGATATAAACAACAATACAAATTATCATCGCTTTCCAGCAAAAAATATAAATAAGTAAAAAGAACCGTTGAGTTCTACTGCAGATGTTCGCAAGCATCATCAGTGATACAAATACAAAACTTGTGATACCTCTCGCATGATGCCAAAAGTTTTGTCAGGAAGCGCGTACTCAAACCATTCTCGCTAGTACCAATCAATTTACTGAACAAAGCTCGACAACATTAAAAACTTGTGTTACCTCTCGGTAGATACCAAAAGTTTCGAGAAAATCGCGTTCTATCTGAGAGCTCCCTACTTTTCTGTAGTATCTTTCAAACAGTTTCAAATATTTCAAATTGTAGTGATAAATACAAAAAGTCATTTATACCTGTATTACGCGCGCGATTCTCAAACTTTCGTAGACTACACATAAAGAATAAAAGTTAAAACACATCAACAAATAAAATACCATCATCATCATCGAGGCGAACAATATAGTCTATAAGCGCCCTAATGAAATAACAAATCATTTACATTCGTCCAAACAAAAATATCCGTTATCACAAACTTCGTCAAGATACACAATTAGTCAATAATAAAAACTTAAATAAATAGCTGTTTAAAAAACAGCTTTCACGTGTGAAATGCAAAGTCTCTTGAACTGTGATAGTGTACTTGCTCGCTTGATGTGTGCAGGCATCGAATTGAAAACATTTATTCCTTTATAAAACAATGAATTTTGTGAAGCACCATGCAAAAAATAAGGTGTTCTTATTTCTTCCGCGTTTCTAGTATTATATCCATGAATGTCACTTCCTCTTTCAATTCGATTACACAAATATCGTGGCAGCAATCTATTTATTATTTTAAAAATGAACACCATAGTCAAATAAACAATTCTCTGCTTCACTGATAACCATTACAGCGTTTGCAGAATAAAGTAATGCGTTTGATTTTAAGATGTTATAGATTCACTTCCTCCTCCTTTTTGTTGGACGCTTTGTCCAACAAAAAGGAGGAGGAAGTGAATCTATAACATCTTAAAATCAAACGCATTACTTTATTCTGCAAACGCTGTAACCTCGATATTTGTGTTTCATTAGCTAGAAATAAAATGGAAGCACAAAAGTCCAAGTGAGAAGAGATGATTGACTTGTACAACTGTATTTTACTCGCAACAGTTAATTCGTTTTTTAATCGGCATAAAATTCCATACTTCTTGGCTATTTTCTTGATGACATTGTTGATATGAGAATCAAATTTCAATTTATCATCAATAATCACGCCAAGATATTTAATTTCCCGAACGCGATCAAGTGTTTCATCATCAATTTGAACGGAAACATTACCAATGACTCGATTTCGCGAAATTACCATGTATTTAGTTTTGCTTACATTCAATTTCAACTGTTTGTACTTCAACCATCTACTTAAAGAACGCAAATCTGTATTCAAGCGTGAAACTGCATCTTCGATAGTTCTAGCTGCAATGAATAATACGGTGTCATCCGCGAATAGATTAATATTACAAAATCGTAAAACCCGTCCCATGTCATTAATATACATAATAAATAGAACGGGCCCTAATACACTTCCTTGTGGAACACCAAGATTATTTTCCATAGGATTTGAAACACAATCATTAAAAGCAGTCTTTTGAGTTCTGTCAGACAAATAGCTTCTAAACCATTCATATGCAGAACCCGAAATTCCAAAGCGCTTTATTTTTTCCAACAATAAGGGCCTAGAAATTGTCTCAAATGCGCGTTTAAGATCCAAAAATACAGCAATGATAGTATCTTCCTATCATGTACTTCGTCTTCGACGTGTTGATGACTAGTCCGATCCGCTTGGCTTCCCTCTTCAGTCTGATGTAGGCTTCCTCCATCCTCTCAAAGTTACGTGCCATAATATCTATGTCGTCGGCGAAGCCAAATAGATGGACGGACTTATTGAAAATTGTACCACTCGTGTTAGTCCTTGCTCTTCGTATTACCCCTTCCAAAGCGATGTTGAATAGCAGACACGAGAGACCATCACCTTGCCGTAACCCTCTGCGGGTTTCGAAGGGACTCGAGAATGCCCCTGAAACTCGAACTACGCACATCACCCGATCCATCGTCGCTTTGATCAACCGTGTCAGTTTATCCGGAAATCCGTTTTCGTGCATTAGCTGCCATAGCTGGTCCCGATCGATTGTATCATATGCGGCTTTGAAGTCGATGAATAGATGATGTGTGGGCACGTTGAATTCGCGGCACTTCTGCTGTACTTGGCGAATGGCGAACACCTGGTCCGTTGTGGAGCGTTCGCCCATAAAACCCGCCTGGTACTGCCCCACGAACTCCCTTGCAATTGGTGCTAGTCGACGGCATAAAATTTGGGAGAGTACCTTGTAGGCGGCATTCAGCAATGTGATTGCGCGGTAGTTGCTACAATCCAGCTTATCGCCCTTTTTGTAGATGGGACACACGACACCTTCCATCCACTCCTGCGGCAAAACTTCCTCCTCCCAAATCTTGGTAATGACCCAGTGCAGCGCTCTAGCCAGTGCCTCACCACTGCTGTATTCTTCTCTTCTACTAACTGCTCACATTCGCCGTCTTACCAGTCGTTTCTCTGATCCGGGGGCACCGTGCCAAGTGCAGCGGTTGTGGTGCTACCAATGGCGGACCGAATATCTCTCCAGTCATCTTCAAGAGACGCTGCGCCTAGCTGCTCTTCCGTTGGGAGTGCCACTTCCAGCTGCTGCGCGTATTCTTGGGCTAGTCTACCGTCTTGTAGCCGCCCAATATTAAGCCGCGGCGTCCGACTTCGACGCCGTTTTGTGTAGCGTACACAAAAATATGATTTTCTGATGTGCTGATCGCCTAGAATGGGGCAAATAATAAGGCGAGTGTATATAATCTTTTAAGTCCACGAATCGCTTGGCCAGAGCGTTAATGAATGAAGCATTCAATAAAAGATAAATTTATTATTATTTATTATAGTTAAATCATTCTACTCTGTTATTGAAGGTAATGATTAATTATTAATACGTTTGAAGTATGGCTAACGATTACCGACCGTAACAAAATATTGACACAATATGTGTATAATGAATGATTAACGTTCGATATGATTAATGATTGATGATTATAAATAATCAAATTTAATGACTTGCATAGTGATCAATAATCAGGTAATGTTTCCCAAAGGCTACCAACTTTTGCCATAAAAAGGTATAAATGTTATATGATTATGATACAGGATTAATGAATGAAACGATGTATGCTGTGATTAAGATTGGTGATTAATGAATAAACGCAGAACAATTATAAATATGATTAGTGATTAATGATTAATTGTAAAATTATATGATTAACGGTTAGAAATTAATAATTATACCATATTTTGTTTTATTCATTATTCATCAATCATGATTAAATCTATTATTAAATTATTAAATCTATTAAACTAATGGTCTGCTTGGCGTATCGTGACAACGACCACGCGTCTCCATCAGTGACATCAACAGCAAATACACAGTCAAACATCTGATTACATTGTCGACTATGTTAAAGCAACTCGAAATTTCGGCATCAAGATGTGATAATTTGGTGCATATTTCTACAACCATACCCTAATAATAATTTTGAGATCTAATCCATTAACTGAGATCGATTGATTATAACGGACATGAATGTATTTATTCGCATTTTTTACAAATGTTATCCCTAACGGTTAAGGTTCAATCCATTAGGAACATCCATGGTTTTAGCCCATTCCCTAAATTGAATAAATTCTCTGACTCGATCTCCCCACGGTGACACAACGACTTTTGATGAATTCGTTGTACAAACCAATCAACCCTCTCAGCGACCCTCGTCATATGCGACCCGATCTGATTCATTATCTCCAACCAGTCTTCCTCGCGGCCACCTTTATCTGGCTCATCGTGCATTAATGCTTATCAGCCGAGTTATAACGAAAAACAACTCATTTACTATCAGAATGTTTGGGGATTACGATCAAAAATTGATGTTTTTTTCTGGCTGTTACTGAAACGTGCTACGATGTTATTATCCTAACCGAAACATGGCTCGATGACAAGATATTCTCTGCGCAACTTTTCGGGAACAGCTACACTGTGTTCAGGAATGATCGAAATGAGTTGAACAGCAGCAAGTCTCGAGGTGGTGGAGTACTCATTGCTATCTCTGCTGGTTTAAACTGTTGTCTTGACCATACTCCTGTTGACAGATCTCTTGAACAGCTTTGGGTATTACTCAGATTGTCAAAGCAAAAAATAAGCATTGGTGTTGTTTATCTGCCTCCTAACCGTAAGAATGATATGCCAAGTATTTCCAGACACATCGAGTCCATGCAATCCATTCAAAACAACCTTGGAACACAGGATCATGCTATTATATTTGGCGATTACAACCAGTCTGCACTCGTTTGGGACCAAGACATGACACGAAATCGTCTGTACATTAACCGAACAGAATCACACATATCGAATCAATGCGCCGCACTTCTTGATGGTTTTAGTCTCAATGGTTTGAATCAAATCAATGGAATTGTGAATAGAAATGGAAGAATTCTCGATCTCACACTTATCAGTGATTCTTTATTGCACCAATGTGAACTACTCGAATGTATTGAATCGTTGATTCCTCTTGATCTTGATCATCCTGCTCTTACCGTTAAATTCGCAATGGAAGAAATGACAGTTTTGAGAATATGCCAAGTGGATCTGATTTAAATTTCCATAAAACAACTTTCAACGGATTGAAAAAACCACTTCGCCAAATTAATTGGGAAGTTTTGGAAGCAATTCCCAACGTAGATGACGCCGTTAGTCTTTTCACACAACTGATTTCTAGCACCTTGTCAGGCTATGTTCCAGTTCATAGGACCACTCCCAAGCCTTCCTTGTGTAATGCTCGCTTAAGGCAACTTAAACGCATTAGGTCGAATTATTTACGGAAGTTTGCAGAATTCGATGTCCATTTGCCAAGCAACAATTCAGCCATGCGAGCAACAACTACCGGATTTACAATAAGTTGTTATACCAAAGGTACACACTCAAGACAATCTTCGGCGAAATCCTAAACAAATCTAGACGTTTGTCAACTCTAAACGCAAGAAAATGGCTTACCGGTTCAAATATTTCTCGGAAACGATAATGCTAGCACGTCTGCCGAAAAATGTGAGCTGTATGCAGAAAATTTTAAACTTGCTTTCAACAATTTCATCGCATCAAATGACGAAGCTAAAGAAGCTTGCACAGATGTACCTTATAACACATGCATGCTAAGGAATATACAAATCGATCATCAACAGATTTATATGGCCATTGATAAATTGAATTTGTCGACTGCCTCTGGCCCTGACTTAATTCCATCATACATTCTATAAAAATGTACATGTAACCTAGTCCGTCCTTTAGCAATTTTGATCAATAATTCCCTACGACAGCGCACATTCCCATCTGACTGGAAAATTTCTGTTATGTTCCCAGTATTCAAAAAGGGGGACAAACAGAATGTTGAAAACTATCGTGGAATAACCGTAAGCTGAGCGTTAATCATTATCATTTATCGGATTTTTTAGACCGCATCGTGCTTTCGTGCTGTGCGGTTCTTTCTCTCTTTGCGGAAGGAAGTTTTTAATACTACCCGAAGCTATTTTAATTTCAACGGTGCTTCTTAGCGCTATTTGTACCCACTGATCCCGTTACGATCTTTGCAAGGACCCGTGCCTTCGTTTTACGTTGGACCCGTTTGCGGAAGTAAAATTCCGACAAGCGGTGGTAATCCTGCAGGGACACCGTTCTGGGAAAAAACCTCTTAGAAGGTCACGTCTCCACGCTCAGCAATGAGTATTAATAAAAACAAGAGGAAGGGGGAGTCTTTGAATTCTCCACTTCCTTCTAAGAAACAAGGTTTCAAGACCGTCCTGCCAAAGCGCGGAAAAATAGAAGAAAGCTGGAGAATTCAGATATTCCTTCAAACTCTAATGTCGGAAATAATTTTCTCCAATCGAACTGAGCAATCAGTTCGATTTGATTAATGATGATATTGAGCAAATCGAAACTAGCCCAGGTGATTCGATTCATGCGAAAAAGCAAAGGATTCCGCCGATTGTGGTATCTGTTGCCGAGTTTTCTGGCTTTAGGAATGAGATTTTGAGTAACCTTCAGGGGATCAAGGTTTCATTCCAGATTGCTAGGAAGGGTGACTGCCGCGTTTTGCCGGGATCCTTTGACGATCGCAAACGTCTTCTTCAGTATTTAACTGAGAAGCGCCATAAATTCTTCACATACGACGACAAAACTGAGCGATTGTTCAAAGTCGTCTTGAAAGGTCTCCCCAGTGATGACAAATCACTGGATGAGATTGAGATTTGAGATTGAAATTTCTCAATTACTTGGATTTTCACCAGTCCAAGTAATTAAAAGAACTCCCACTCAGAGTGCATTTCTCAAGAATTTTATTTAGTTCATTTTAACAAAAGTGAACTAAATGATATGAAAAGTTTGGAAAAGGCCTGTATTATGTCTCATGTCCGTGTTACATGGGAACATTTCCGCAGGCCGGTGGGAAATTTCCAAAACCCCACCCAGTGCCGTAAGTGCCAAAAGTGGGGTCATGGAACCAAACATTGTCACATGGATGCTAAATGCATGATTTGTGGTGGAACCTCTCACGCCAAGGACGCATGTCCTGTGAGAGAAGATTCCAATAAATTTAAATGTGCAAATTGTGGGGGCAATCATAAATCCAATTTCTGGGAATGCCCTTCACGCAAAAAGTTTTGAATTCCCGTGCAAAATTGATGACGGGAAATTCCAATCGGATCCCAGATTCGACGGGTAGAAATTTTTCAAACGCTCAAATTTCGAAACCGGTTACCGGTCGAGCAATTCATACCCACCACAATTCACAAACAAATTTTGCCGCTCGTCAACGGGTAGCAAGCACTTCAGTAAATTCCAATTTTTCGAATGTACCTACGTATGCAAACATCGCTGCTGGTAGACAAAATTTCTCTTCTCAAAATGAGGTTTATACCCATGTCCCAACGGAAAATAACGGTCATGTTGCCGATTCAGGTAGCATGACTGCTTCCGATTTTGATTTTTTAACTGAACAATTGCATCACATGATACACAAAAGTACACACAAAAAATTGTTATCGGACTCCGTTTCAATGGATCCAAATAATTGTGTGAAAGTTCTAAATTGGAATGCCCGCTCTCTAAAGGGTAAGGAAGATGAATTATTCAACTTCCTTTCAGTTCATAATGTGCATATTGCCATTATAACTGAAACGTATTTAAAACCAGGACTCTCCATTAAAAGAGATCCAAACTATTTTATCTACAGAAATGATCGTCTTGACAGCGCCTGTGGTGGGGTCGCCATTGTCATTAATAGACGTATCAAACATAAATTATATTCTTCGTTTGAAACCAAAGTTTTTGAAACCTTGGGAGTTTCTGTTGAAACAAATTTTGGACAATTTTCCTTCATTGCAGCCTACTTACCTTTTCAATGCAATGGGCAGCAAAAGAATTTGTTGAAAGCTGATCTTCAAATTCTGACTCGCAACAAATCAAAATTCTTTGTAATTGGTGACTTCAATGCCAAACACCGTTCATGGAATAATGCTCAAAGCAATTCCAATGGTAAAATTTTATTTGAAGATTGTGCTGCGGGATATTATACTATTCAATATCCCAATGGACCAACTTGTTTTTCTTCCAGTCGAAATCCTTCTACAATTGATTTAGTTTTAACGGATTCAAGTCAGCTGTGTGGCCAATTGGTAACTCATGCTGACTTTGACTCTGATCATCTTCCTGTGACATTTGAAATCTCACAAGAAGCCATTTATAATCCAATCAGCTCTACTTTTAATTATCATAGAGCTGATTGGGATTTATATAAATCGATAGGAATTTTGATGTTGATATTCCTCTCGATACCAAAAGTGATATTGATAATGCTCTCGTATCTTTGACAAATTTAATTGTCGAAGCCAGAGGCATTGCAATTCCTAAATGTGAAATTAAATTCAACTCCATTATTATTGACGACGATCTTCAGCTACTGATCCGTCTTAAAAATGTGAGAAGAAGGCAATACCAAAGAACTCGCGATCCCGCGTTGAAAGTCATTTGGCGAGATTTGCAAAATGAAATTAAAAAACGTTTCGCTATTCTGAGAAATACCAACTTTGAGAATAATGTCTCGAAGTTGGATCCCAGTTCGAAACCCTTTTGGAAATTAACAAAAATTCTTAAAAAGCCTCAAAAGCCAATTCCAGCGCTTAAAGAGGGAAATAAAATTTTATTAACAAATGGCGAAAAGGCTCAAAAACTTGCTCAGCAGTTCGAGAGTGCCCATAATTTTAGTCTAGGTCTCACTAGTCCAATTGAGGATCAGGTTACACGGAGCTTCGAAGACATTCTCAATCAAGAGAATGTTTTTGACCCTTCGTTGGGAACTAATTTGGATGAAGTGAGATCTATTACTAGAAAATTTAAAAATATGAAAGCCCCGGGTGATGATGGTATTTTCTACATACTTATCAACAAGCTTCCGGAGAGCTCTTTATCCCTTTTAGTTAATTTATTTAACAAATGTTTTCAATTGGCATACTTTCCAGATAAATGGAAAAACGCCAAAGTTGTTCCAATTTTGAAGCCGGACAAAAATCCAGCTGATGCTTCTAGTTATCGCCCAATCAGTTTGCTTTCTTCAATAAGCAAACTGTTTGAAAAGATTATTTTAAATAGAATGATGGTTCATATTAATGACAATTCTATTTTTGCTGATGAACAATTTGGTTTTCGCCATGGGCATTCAACCACCCATCAGTTATTTAGAGTAACGAATTCAATTCGGCTCAACAAATCTGAAGGATATTCGACTGGAGTTGCTCTTCTTGATATAGAGAAAGCATTTGACAGTGTTTGGCATGAAGGTTTGATTGTAAAATTGATGAATTTTAATTTTCCTCTGTACATCATTAAACTGATCCAAAATTATTTATCAGATCGCTCACTGCAGGTAAACTATCAGAATACTAAATCTGATAGATTACCTGTAAGGGCTGGTGTCCCCAAGGCAGCATACTGGGGCCCATATTGTATAACATTTTACTTCTGACTTACCTGATTTACCACCAGGGTGTCAAAAATCTTTGTTTGCAGATGACACGGGCCTTTCAGCCAAAGGGCGAAGCCTTCGTGTCATTTGTAGTAGATTGCAAAAAGTTTGGATATTTTCTCCACTTACTTGCAAAATGGAAAATTTCCCTGAATGCTTCCAAAACTCAGCTTATAATTTTCCCACATAAGCCGAGAGCTTCTTATTTGAAACCTTCTAGCAGACATATTGTCACTATGAATGGGGTTCCAATTAATTGGTCTAGCGAAGCTAAATATTTAGGACTTCTGCTAGATCAAAATTAACTTTTAAAATCACATTGAAGGCCTTCAAGCCAAATGTAACAAATATATTAAGTGTCTATATCCACTTATAAACAGAAAATCAAAACTTTGTCTTAAGAACAAACTTTTGATTTACAAACAAATTTTTAGACCTGCCATGTTGTATGCTGTGCCAATATGGACTAGTTGCTGCAATACCAGAAAGAAGGCACTTCAGAGGATTCAAAATAAAATTCTGAAAATGATTCTGAAGTTGCCTCCGTGGTATAGTACCAATGAACTTCATAGAATTTCTAATATTGAGACATTGCAACAAATGTCCAACAAAATAATTTCCAATTTTAGACAAAAATCGTTGCAATCTTCTATTGCAACGATTAACTCCTTGTACCCTTAGTATCAAATAGGTTAAGATTAGTTTAAGTTGAAAACATTGTAATTCCTACATGGTTCAATTCAACCAGAGGAAAAATTCTAACTGCCAGAGGCAATTGAAATGTATTAATAATAACTAAAAAGTAACATAGCAAATAAGGATGATAGTGTTAAGAAAACACGGAACACCTAGTCTAAGAGATGAATGCATGTATTAGATAATCAGCAAATAAAATTAGTTAAAAAAAAAAAAATTATCGGATTTCTCCTCGAATAAGTCCGGCGTACCTCAAGGAAGCAATTTAGGTCCACTGCTATTTTCAATCTTCATCAACGAACTGTCCAGGCTATTGCCCCCATGCTTTCGGTTATTCTATGCAGATGACTTGAAAATCTTCATTGTAGTCAACAGTATCCAAGACTGCTATCTGCAACAAGAACTGTTAAATGTTTTTGTTGAATGGTGCTCCAAAAACAAACTAACTCTTAGTATTGCAAAATGCAACGTCATAACATTTCACCGGAAACTACGGCCAATTCTACATAACTATACCATCTTGAATCAGCATCTTGAGCGCACTGACCATATTCGGGACCTGGGAGTCATCCTCGATCTAGCTTTTTCATACCGGCTCCACTATGAAAGCATTATATCCAAGGCCAACAGGCAGCTGGGTTTTATTTTCAAACTGACTAGCGAATTGCGTGATCCTCTATGTCTCCGGTCATTATACTGTGCACTAGTGCGCCCTATATTGGAATCGTGCTCCGTTATATGGTGTCCATATCTGGCATCGTGGATTTTGAGATTTGAAGCTATTCAAAGAAAGTTTGTCAGACAAGCACTTCGGAATCTTCCTTGGCGTGATCCACAGAATCTACCGCCCTACGAAGATCGCTGCAGGCTACTGGGGCTGCAGACATTAGTAGAAAGTTCAACAATTTTAAAGTTTTTTAACGATGTTATTTCCGATATCACCAATTTGAAGAGTTATGTGCAGATTGTGATTTGCCCGTTTCTTTTTCTCACAATCACTCTCATTTCGGGTTGATCGATTGTTGTTACTGAAATTCACCCAATTATAACTCATAAATCGTTAGTCTCATGTAAGCGTGTACACCAAACCGATTGCCGCCATGATTTGACGTCTATTTGTTTTCAGATTGTGCACTCACACACAAATAATATAAACGGAAAATATTTTTTTGAGTGTATTGAGTGTGAGAAAAAGATGACTGTGAAAAAAAATCTCGCAAAACTCTTATAAAGTGAAAAAATCGCAATATACGATGTATTTTTTTTCTCTCGATTGCTGTCGTCGCTGAGCCCGCATCAGTGACGCACCAACCCGATCAAGGATTGGATTTTCTCTCAACTGATCCAACCGGATCAAACGTCCACGTGAATGCAGAAGGCTGTTGTCAAACCCTATTAATATCCGATACAACCTTTCCGACCATGCAAACAGCTTTTATGTATATGAAAACTTCCATAATCTCATAAATTGCGTGATATCTTACCCAAATGATGTTTCTATACAAATTAGCGCCGCCAAGTGGCTGAATTCCAAACCATACCAATATCCTAAACAATCTTTTTTGCTTGTCATAAGACGAGTTTGTACAATCCCATTGAATTCCACCACTTAATTGTATCTTGACAGATACGTATTTTGACCTCAACAGTAAGGCCGTCTTCAGTGTCTCGTACTTGACTCAACTTTTTTGGCCTACTCAACAACTTTGTTGTATATGTCAACTTCCAAAATCTCATAAATAGCTAGATATCTTACCC
Source organism: Armigeres subalbatus (assembly GCF_024139115.2). Classification (NCBI taxonomy): domain Eukaryota; kingdom Metazoa; phylum Arthropoda; class Insecta; order Diptera; family Culicidae; genus Armigeres; species Armigeres subalbatus. Next base: position 244,599,465 of record NC_085140.1, on the reverse strand, counting down.
AAATGGTGTTTCCATATAAACTAGCGCCGCTAAGTAGCTGAATTCCAAACCATACTGATCTCCAAAATATGTTTTTCGACCTACTAAACAACTTTGTTGCAGATGTCAACTTCCAAAATCTCATAAATTGCGAGATATCTTACCCAAATGGTGTTTCCATACAAACTAGCACCGCCAAGTGGCTTAATTCCAAGCCGTACTAATCTCCAACACAACATTTTTGACTTAACAAACTTTTTTTGTAGATGTCAACTTCCAAAATTTCCAAAATTTGTATTCATAACAATAACATTCGACAATAGCCCTGTGCTGTTATCATATTCTGTTGTAGAGTAGAGTACGTTTTCGATTTTTTGAAGTAATAAAAAAAGATAAACTAGCAGCACTGCATCAGTTTGATATTTATTCTGACCAACTATTTTCATGTTTAATTGTAAATCATTTGAATGATTGTTGTTCAGATATGAATATAGTTCATTTTCTGGTCATTTGCTAACAATAATTGTGTTTTGCCAACTAGTATTCCATTACCAATATATACGCTCAAACAGGTGAACATTATACTATTTCGATAACCTATTATATAGAGTACTTTATGGTGCAAAACATTAATTCGGTTAAACGTTATGCAAAATTATGCAAAGTGTGTGTTTAGTTTTCACCGAAAAATATCAACAAATTAACGATATAAAAGTTCACGGTGACCCAAACCCTACCAAATTAATTCGGTTAGTTTTCCAAAAGGCCAAACCCATAAACTGAATAAATTTTGGAGCTATGGGGTAAAAGTACGCAGGAACGGGTGATTGATTATTAACAAGGGCAATACCTTTGTTAATAATTCGTTAAAGCCAGAACAGTTGGACATAATTATTCAAATTTTCATTAAAATCCCTCTAAATGTACAAACAGGTTTAACAGGACGTTAAAGCCAATTTTTGATGTAAACTGCGTCTAAGGGGAAGGCTGGGATACAGGGTCTGCAATGAATATTTCAAAATTGAGGACCGTCATGAAATCATGTAAAATTTTAAACGTTAATAGCACCTTTATTTCCTTATGAATTTTTAAGATTTATATATTAATAGACTCTGAAACTCGCCACTAATTTGCCAGTTTTATTATCAAACTAGCGAAAGAAACCCAGCTTTGCCCGGTGTCGGGATTTCTTCAATTGCAAAAAAAAAGTCACTAAAACACAAATTATCCATTAGGGTCAAAGTTCCAATAGTCGTGGGTGTTCCTATAGTAGCGGTAGTGCTATTTTTACAAAATTTACGTCTCAAACGCAGCAACCCATCTAGTCTACCAATTTGTTGACATGTCAATAGACGAAATAACAGAAAACAGTTATGGATTTCCCGTAAAATCAGTAAAGTATCATTTAAATACCTTAAATTTTTCTCAGCCTTGCACCAATAGTTGTGGTAGTGTTCCCATAGTTGCGAGTCCCATATGAAAACAATGAGATTCGCAACTATAGGAACCCGAATTAAAAATTACCGCAACTATTGGAACATTGCACCAATAATTGGAGGTACCATTTTAGGAAACAATGATGGGTGTTGCTGCAATTAGCTCAGTTTTTGGATGAAATATAATGAATAACCTTTCATATGCACACTCGAGGTAAGTGGAATGAAGTATGGACTTGGTGTGAACCAACAAATAGTGATAGAACGTGCTTAGTTCCTCCACTATTGGGTCTTTTACCCTAATACTTATATTTTTTACAAATTATTTTCTTTTTTTCGTACTTTTCTTCTACACCCGTTCTCCCCCCCCCCCCCCCCGTCAAAAAACTGAGCTGCCTTCTTCTCCCTCTATGATGTGAAGCATTCTCTCGCTCCACTCAAATACTTGTTTCTCTGGGCCCTGTCTCTTGGAGTAACACTCTAATAAATTCTCGAACATAATAATTTGAACAGCATTATTAAACGACAGCCAAAAAAATGTCCAATTAAACAGATGAAATTGACCTTAAAAAATTGAAAAATGCTCCAGTAAACATTCGAAAAGCGTACCGTAAAAACGAAAAAAATGTACCGTAAACAATTAAAAATTCTCCTTAAAAAAGCAAAGATTTGCTATGTAATTAATGATAATTGCGCAGTATATTGACAAATAAATTATTATAAAATAGTTCAAAAGGTACCTTGAAATTGGCTATCATAAATTAGAATCTTATGCACAATTGTATAGCCCCTAGAGTTTATTGCTGATTGTTTTGCTTGGTAACCCTATTCAACCGAAAACTAAGAAAAATGCTCCTTAGGAGAATAAAATGCTCCATAAACAAATAAAAAATGCTCCTTAAACTATGAAAAAATAAAGAAATGCTCCTTAAACAAACGAAAAATGTTCCTTAATTTGAGGAAATGCTCCTTAAACGAAAAACAGTGCTCCGTAAAAAAATGAAATGCTCCATAAACTTATAAAATGTAATCTTAGCCAACATGCTATTCAAAGCATTGTTTACGAAATTGTGCACCTGGCTCACAGACAAACAGACGTCCCAGACAATTGCACATCGAATAAACAATGTTTGGCGATACGAATTTCATTAAAATCACATTGCATTTAATATGCTAATCGGTTTCTTCATTAACTTCCCCGTATAACCACACCCGACTTGAATAACTCGGAATTGTCTTCTTCTTCTTTAATGGCTCTACATTTCTACTGGATCTGAGCCTGTTTTTCAGCTTAGTATTCTAAGATTAGCATCTGCTCAGTTATTAATTGAAGCATTTCGATGACCTTCATTGCATGAGTATGTATTTCGTGTGGCAAATACAATGGATACACTATGCGCAGGGAGTAAAAGATTCTAATTTATGATAGCCAATTTTAAAGTACCTTTTGAACTATTTTATAATAATTCTTTTGTCAATATACTGCGCAATTATCATTAATTACGTAGCAAATCTTTGATTTTTTAAGGAGCGTTTTTAATTGTTTACGGTGCATTTTTTTCGTTTTTACGGTACGCTTTTCGAATGTTTACGGAGAATTTTATATATTTCAAGGTAATTTGTTAGATAATTTAAGGAAAAATGATCACTTTTTTAAGAAGCATTTTTCAATTTTTCAAGGGTAATCATGAATCTTTCATGATGCATTTACCATTTTGCCATTATTAAACTTATCTTTTCGCGCATGTCACGCTTTTTCATTAATATTTTCATTTCAGTCAATATTCTAATCCATTTTTTATATTATTTCATTGATCTCTACAATTCTGACATACCCCGATGACTATAACATTAAAATTACGAATCTTAGTTTTAAGTTTTATTATATGTACCACAAATTGTAATGTTTAAGAAAAGAAATAAGGTTTAACGCCTCTTTGAGCAAGACATGTGTTGATGATCTACTCAAAATGGCTTTTCCTCATCTTAAGGCTTCATTGCAAATGCAGATGAAGTTATTAGAAATAAAATGAAAATGAAATGAAAAATCACTAGAAGATGAATGAATTCTGGGTTTTTGATGGCGTCTACATGGCGTCAGTTTATGTTCGCCATCAGGATCCGAAATAAACCAACAAAAAGTTACACGAATGAGCAATGGAGCTTTCAAGCTATTATTCATAATTTATGTTTCAATTATTCTCATTCGAATGTTTTCGAAGGAAGATGAATGCAATAAAATTAAGATTCCAGCAAAAAAGCAATTGAAAATTTTCCGCAAACGAATGTATCATGCTTGTGGTCATCATAACAAATCAAACTGATCTCCAGCTACCATTCCATAAGAAGGTCACTCCAGTTTGTCCAATTACATTATTTTTCAGTTTGAATACTTTCGCTAAGAGGACGATGCTTCTACCAATATAAAAATAAACAGTTTTCAACAGTGAATCACATCACAAAGAAAATCCAAAGTTTTCCTATTTATTCAATGGAAGATTAAAGAATGGATATTTTGCTTTTTGTGGCTGTTTAACTTTGGGGGTGTTTCCACTTGCCAAGTTGTTAGAAGAAAGAACAGATTGGTTTTCTACGAATCGACTTTATTTATTTGCCACCTTGTCCAACTATCCTTAAGATAGAAGATTCTCTTAGAGTCAAGAAGTCGGAACAGTTCATTGTTTGATCTTGTTTCTGACTTATCATGGTTCGATAATTATATTTCCGCAAAAAGCTGATAATTACTCTATATCCTATAGCAGAAAGCCCAAATGATTAACAATGGTGATGAGCCGTTTTGTGAAATAGCCTGAGAAACAGATTTCATCAAGAAGCATCCATCCAGGCTCGGTACTTCGGTTCCTGTAGGAACGGCGTGAAATGTATATCGGATGGATGTAATTAACTCCCAATAGGCGTAATAAGGCTGATGAGTTTCTAATTGGCATCTACCCAGCAATAAAGCCGGGAAGTAGCCATCGCTAATGGATGGATATAAATTGCCGGAAATAGCAAGCAGCACTTAAATTAATGGCCCTCTGATGATGTAATATTGAATGCAAATGTTTGATTCCGTTGATAAGGATTTTTCACAGCGATCAGTGCCAAAACATTGTGCAATTTTGAAATGGAATTATTTTAGGCTTGTTTAGTGGAATGTCTTCTTTTGCAAGTTTTCGCTATTCCATTTAATTCCTCTACGCGAATTCCCCTTGATACATATGTATAATGACCTCAACACTAAGCTGTCGTAATCTGAAAAAGTGACGTATACGCCATTTTCCAGAAATGATGTTACCAAGTAGTACTCAACGCGCTCTTTAATAGAAAAATTGAAATCATACATGTTGTAATTTGGAGCATACGTCACTTTTTCAGACCACTGCAATAAGGTCGTCCTCTGTGGATCGTACTTGGTTTGACTTCTCGAAGTTTCGTTATTCACCAGGATAAAACTGTAGCACATGGATGCATTTTGGGGTATTGAATATTCAATTATTCATTATACCGATTTTTTAAACAGTTTTTCATTTTGGAAGAAGAAGTTACAATTTTCTTTAAAAAATCACGCTAATGAAGTAATTGAAAACAAAAATTTCGGTATGAACAACTCGAAATCGTGTAATGACTATAAAGTATAAATCATTTCTTAGTCCTGACGACCACAAATAATGATTGATAGATAAACATTCGGCGATGCACAAATTTTTCTTCCTAGGTTTTCTTGAACTTACATTACTACTACTGGAAGTTACAATTCATTTGGCTCAAATGCAGCATCTGGACTTTCGTAATAATATTACCCAACAGATAATGACTCGCATAAAATCAGATAGGCTCCAGTTGGACAGTTGCCAAAAATAACTGGAATAACTCGGTAGCTAAACATCCTTGACAACAGCTGGCAGTCAGTCCCAATATTAATTCTCTAAATCTCATGCAGAAGCATTCTCGAACGAATAGGAAAGCAGAAAAGCTCATCATTGCACTGGAATGCCTTCTTCAAATAAGGCGGCCAACAGGCATGTGCCAGTGAAATAAACTCAACGCGATGGAGTGCTAATTAAAATTTTATGGAATGTTTCTAGCAGAATCAATTTTTTTCTGGGGCTGGTGCGAATGGGGAAGTTTTTATTGCAGTCTGATTGTGGAACATGATGAACGTGTTAATTAAAAACGAAATTCGAGGGAAAGTTGGCCTGGGCTCTGCTAAACCACACCCAGCACCAATAAAAAATTACCAACTCAGGAATTGAGAATATTTAACAAATTCATACCTACATAAATAAATTTGAAAAAAATCCGACTTTTTCATGAACAGAGTGTTACGGAATGGTCCAAATGGCGTTTGGTTCAGTTTGGCAGAGCCCCGATCAGTTTGTGAATGGAAATGGGTTAGTTTCGAAGGTGTTGTAGTGAATGAATTGCTGTCAGTGCTCCGTTTAACGCAGAAGATTGAAATTCCTGCAGCGTGCTGGAAGAAACAGCGCACAGAAGTTTGGATTAACCCTCCAAGCGTAATGTTACCTTTCTCGTGTATTGCATTTATTTCCTCAATTCGCATTTATCGATGCTTTTTCATCCACTTGCAGACATAAACATATTTTTTTTTTATTATTTATTAGTTCATCACGTCACTGGTAAAAATACATAAATTCACATTTTTCACTAAATAGTGGTTTGCATTCCGATTTCTCTGTTTTGCGATGAGATGAATATATGTTTAGTGAGATGGAAAACGGAAAAGTTCCCCATACTTCAGTCAGAGGTTTAATTGTTTTCAAAAACTGCATCAGAGGAGTGAAGGAACTCCCTGTGAATTATTCGGAAAATAGATTCAAATTGCCAAATGAAGTGTGGTATTGAAGTGCATGTACGTACAATGTGGCCCTTCGAACTGATTAATCCAATGAAGAGCCGTAAGCAGTACGTGGAAAGTAATTCCAGCCAGGAAACCTAAAAATGCTATTTGCACCCATCTGCATGGCTTCTCAACTGGTTGCACTCCTTTTTATTTGGAAGATCTGCCTTCGTGAAACTCATGTCCACTGAGTCAAACCACTTCGCCACACCTTCCGGTGTTCCACAAGGAAGTCACCTTGGGCCTCTGATTTTCATACTGTTTGTCAACGATCTGAGTTACCGTTTGTGCTGCCATCACCTAATGTACGCCGTAGACTTGAAAATCTACCGTGTAGTCAGTGCTGATTGGCTGTGCTGCTACAGCAAGACATCAATGCCATAGCTAATTGGTGTATTTCGAACGGGATAGAAATGAACACAATGAAGTGCAAGGTTATAAGCTTTACCACAAGTACAAGGCAGCTGAGATTTAAATACGCTGTAAACGATCGCATCGTTGGAACGAGTATCATCCAGCAAAGACCTTGGCGTAATAATGGGCAGCAAAGTAAGGGTATGCGATAACATACTTTTTCCTAACGAAACGAAACGAAACGAAATTTAAAATGTCTATGTTGATTCGGATCGAAACGAAACGAAATATAGATTTCTTTCGAGACTTCGAAACGATACGAAATCAAGGTTCATTTAATTCGAAATTTTTCGAAACGAAACGAAATTTTGATTTTTTTTTTTCGCGGAATTTTTATTGAATTGGTTTTACATTATGTACGCAATTCTGATTTCACTTTTTCAAAGTCGAATAACTGTTTTGCGACCAAAAGAGTTATAATAACTGAAGAGACAATCTGTGATAAATCGCCACATTCTCGCCGCATATACCATTGGCGATAAGGCAATACCGGAGAGTGTGCTTCTGGGGCCCTCCTTAGCCGTGCGGTAAGACGCGCGGCTACAAAGCAAGACCATGCTGAGGGTGGCTGGGTTCGATTCCCGGTGCCGGTCTTGGCAATTTTCGGATTGGAAATTGTCTCGACTTCCCTGGGCATAAAAGTATCATCGTGTTAGCCTCATGATATACAAATGCAAAAATGGTAACCTGGCTTAGAAACCTCGCAGTTGATAACTGTGGAAGTGCTTAATGACCACTAAGCTGCGAGGCGGCTCTGTCCCAGTGTGGGGATGTAATGCCAATAAGAAGAAGAAGAAGAAGTGCTTCTGAATCTGATCAATTTTATATCAGTTTTATTTAACCCTTATGCGGCCAACAAAAAAAAACACACGTGTATGGCCGACAGGGTACCCGTGTTCCCATAAATTGATATTTTCATAACTTCAACAATTTTCAACCGATTTGGATAATTTTGACAGTTTTGGAAACAGAAACTCATATACTTTTTGCCTATTGTCAAGGTTTACATCTTATGCCCATGGTTATACAAAAAATCTTTGAAGTAAGGCTTAAGAGTCTACACGCGTAACCAAAGGCCATTCAACCAGTTTCAAATATGCTACAAGCTCTTTGCGCTTCTTAGAATTGAAGGTGTTCACAGTATATGCTTCGGGTAATGCAAAAATCCCTGAAATGAGATCTTAGTCATCCGAGAAATCTCTGGAGTAAAGCCTAAAGATCTACTCGCGTAACCAAAGGCATATAATGCAAATTCAAATACGGTACATGCTCTTCGTGGTACTTAGCATAGAATGCGTTCACAGTATATGTTCCGAGTCATCCAAGAAATCTCTGGAGTAAGGCCTTAAGGTCTACACTCGTAACCATGGGTCTATGGACTTGTCTCAAAAGTGGTACATGCTCTTTGCGCATATTGAAATCAAATGTGAACACTACATATGTTCTGCGCTATCGAAGAAATCTCTAAGATAAGTCCTCTGGCGCCTTCATTGCATATGTTCATGGTCATCCAAGAAAACCCTAGAAAAGGCTTTCAGGTCTACACGCGTAACCAGAGATCTTTTAGATTGTTTCAAAACTGGTACATGCCCTTTGTGGTACATAAAATAGAACGCCTTTATTGCATATGTTCATGGTCATCCAAGAAAACCCTGGAAAAGCCTTAAGATCTACACGCGTAACCAAAGATCTTTCAGATTTTTTCAAAAGTGTTACATGCCCTTTGTGTTACATAGAATAGATTGCGTCCATTGCATAAGTTCGTGGTCATCCAAGAAAACCCTGGAATATGCCTTTAAATCTACATTAATACCCAGAGATCTTTTGGCTTGTTTCAAAAGTGGTACATGCATTGTGGTACATAGAATAGAATACCAATAAAATGCTAGAATTGGCCTCAGGATCTTCACACGTAACCAGATACCTTTCGGATTGTTTCAAAAGTGCCATATGCCCTTTGTGGTACATAGAATATACCGCTTTCATTGCATATGTTCATGGGTATCCAAGAGAACACTTGAACAATCCTCAAGAACTTCACGCGTAACCAGAGTTCTTTCGGCCTATTTGAATAGTTATACATGCCTTTTATGGTACGTAGAATAGAATGCACCCATTTCAAATGTTCATGGTCATCCAAGAAAACCCTGAAGTAAGGCATTAGGATCTACACCAGAGATTTATCAGCCTGTTTTAAATTTGCTACATGCCTTTGGGGTCCATGAATAAAATGCGTTCATAGCATACGCTAATGGTCATCCTAGAAATTTTTAGAGTAAGACTTCTAGGCTTACACGAATATCTAGAGGGTCTTTAAGGTCACTCCTTGCGCCGCCTTCGTATCGATTGGTGTGCCCCCGATAACGCGAGCACTTTGAAACTTGGATTCCGTGAGGAGTACATGATCTTTGCGATATTAGCCCGTTTTTTCCCTCACGTTCTCGGCGTGAAGTTGTATCGTTCCAATTTATTTACATTTTGCATTCCAGAAGAATAGACAACTTCATATTAGTGATATGAATGAAGTTTGTACACTACCTGGAACCAACAACAACAAGACAACAATAACTACTTGGATTGCTAATATATGAAGATGAGGTTTCACATCTTGTTTATTCTTCAATAACTGCCCAGAGCTAATGACAACAACTTGAACTACTTGAAATGCAAACATATACCAATAGCCTTCCGTTCGTGGGTTGATCTGCAGATCATTCCTATATGGAGTTCATAGACTACCTAGTACCATGGCAAAAACAAAAACTACAGCAGACGTTCGATAACTGCAAGCCATTTAACTGCAATGCTTTTTAACTGCAATTCGATAGTTGCAACAGTTTTACAGTTATCGGACCGCTAAATTTCAAACCGATGTCAGACTCAATGACAGCTGCATTGCGCTGCACATTAGATGCACTTTTATTGCATCTGGCGTCGATTGACAACCGTTTGACGTCTAGAGTGCGTTGCAGTTATCGAACGGCATTCGATAACTGGAAAGTAAACATTTTGCAGTTATCGAACGGCTACTGTACTAGGAAGCGTATACACACTCTGATGAGGTTGACCGGATTTTGTCACTCCCAGATTTTGTCTACCCTTGATTTTGCCTAACCCGATTTTATCACGTTTTCGACCAAATTTGCCGCAAACAATAAAGATTTCCATGAAATAACTTTCACTGCCTGTAGCTTATTATGAATCATTTATGAGTAACTGTTAATAAGTTTGTAAGACTCTTCGACAAAAGAATACGTATTCCATTCACGTATTTTGCCTTGCCTTCATTACGGAGCCCACGACAATGAAAACAACTACTTAAAATACAAACATATACCAAGAAGGGGTCTCACAACTTGTTTATTTTCAATAAATGCCTCCATTAAGGAGGTTGATCCATCGACCTTGACTCTATTTCATAGACTACTTGAAGCCCACGACAACAAGAACTACTTGGAATACAAACATATATCAAGAAGGGGTCACAAAACTTGTTTATTCTTCAAATGCTGCCTCCGTTACCGAGGTCGATCCCCAAACCTTGACTCTATGGAGTTCGTAGACTACCTGGATTCCTCGACAACAACCAGAACTACTTGGAATACACACATATACCAAGAAGGGGTCACGCAACTTGTTTACTCTTCGATAAACGCCTCCATTACAGAGATTGTTCCGAAGACCTTGACTGTATGGAGTTCATAGACTACCTGGAACTCACGACAACAACAAGAACTACATGAAAAACAAACATATACCAAGAAGGGATCACAAAACATGTTTATTCTTCAACAATTGCCTCCATTACGAAGATTGATCCACAGACCTTGACTCTATGGAGTTCATAGACTACCTGGAACCAATGACAACAAGAACTACTTAGAATATAAACAAATATCATGAAGGCGTCACACAACTTGTTTATTCTTCAATAACTGCCTCCGTTACCAAGGTCGAACCCCATACCTTGACTCTATGGAGTTCGTAGACCACCTGGAATCCTCGACAACAACAAGAACTACTTGGAATACACACATATACCAAGAAGGGGTCACGGAACTTGTTTATTCTTCGATAACTGCCTCCATTACGGAGATAGATCCGAAGATCTTGACTGTATGGAGTTCGTAGACTACCAGGAACTCACGACAACAACAAGAACTACATGAAATATAAACATATACCAAGAAGGGGTCACACAACTTGTTTATTCTTCAATAACTGCCTCCATTACGGAGGTTGATCCACCGACCTTGATTCTATGGAGTTCGTAGACTACCTGGAACTCACGACAACAACAAGAATTACTTGGAATACAAACATATACCAAGAAGGGGTCACGCAACTTGTTTATTCTTCGATAAACGCCTCCATTACGGAGATTGATTCGAAGATCTTGACTGTATGGAGTTCGTAGACTACCTGGAACTCACGACAACAACAAGAACTACATGAAAAACAAACATATGCCAAGAAGGGATCACAAAACATGTTTATTCTTCAAAAACTGCCTCCATTACGGAGGTTGACCCACCGACCTTGAATCTATGAAGTTCGTAGACTACCTAGAGCCCACGACAACAACCAGAACTACTTGGAATAAAAACATATGCCAAGAAGGAGTCACACAACTTGTTTATTCTTCGATAACTGCCTCCATTACGGAGATTGATCCGAAGACCTTGACTGTATGGAGTTCGTAGACTACCTGGAACTCACGACAACAACAAGAACTACATTAAAAACAGATATATATATATATATATATCAAGAAGGGGTCACACAACTTGTTTATTCTTCATTAACTGCCTCCATTACGGAGGTTGATCCACAGACCTTGAATTTATGGAGTTTGTAGACTACCTGGAACCAATGACAACAACAAGAATTACTTTAAATACATACAAATACCAAGAAGGGGTCACACAATTTGTTTATTCTTCAATAACTGCCTCCGTTACTGAGGTTGATCCACAGATCTTGACTCTATGGAGTTCGTGGACGACCAGGAGCCCACGATAACAACAAGAACTACTTAGAATACAAACATATACCAAGAAGGGGTCACGCAACTTGTTTATTCTTCGTTAACTGCCTCCATTACGGAGATTGATCCGAAGACCTTGACTGTATGGAGTTCGTAGACCACCTGGAATCAATAACAGCAACAAGAACTACTTGGAATGCAAATGACCCGGAACATATACTGTGAAAGCATTATATGCTAAGCACCATAAAGAGCATGTACCGTTTTTGAATTTACACGATAGACCTTTGGTTACGTTAGCAGACCATAAAATCTTATTCCTGGGATTTTTTGAATGACTTTGGCCTTACTCCAGGGGTTTTTGGAGACCCAGAATAAATAGTGTGAATACCGACTATTCTAAGAAGCGCAATGAGCATGTAATATGTTTGAAACTGGTTGATAGTCCTTCGATTACGTGTGTAGACTCTTAAGCCTTACTTCAAAGATTTCTTGTATAACCATGGACAAAAGCTGTAAACCTTGACAATGGGCAAAAAGTATATGAGTTTCTGTTTCCAAAACTGTCAAAATTATCCAAATCGGTTGAAAATTGTTGAAGTTATGAGAATATCAATTTATGGGAACACGGGTACCCTGTCGGCCATCCACGTGGTAAAAAAAAAATCAGATGCCCCTCCCCACGTCCCTCCTCACTGTATCAACGTGATTTTCTCACAGATGCTACATTTTATGGAGTTCTTAGATGTCACCGAGTTTCAGCTTTCAGCTATAAAAATTCATTGAAATATCACCACTTGAATTTGAAAAAGGAACACGGGTACCCCGTCGGCCGCATAAGGGTTAAGTAAGTATATAAAAATAAAGAAATTGTGAGATTTTTCATATACGGATTCAAATTTCGTTTAAAACCTTAGTTCACATAAGAATTATGTTATTATGCTGAAGCATACTTCATATTGTCTTGTCAGCGTGGTTTTACAGTATTGACTCATGATTGGCCGAGAAACAGCAAATATGCATAGCTCACCAATTAAATAATATTCTTGGGATACAAAAAAGTTATGAACAATAACGGTGCTTATAGTCAATTTAATATTAGGAGAGGAAAATTATAGTAACACTCATTGTTTTAAGAGACCGAGGTATGCTCTGCATCTCCGTGAGCGCTACGGAAAAGGAATCGTTGGTTAGTTGAGAAGGTAATTCATGTGAAACCCCTTGGTAAGCGACAAAATATTTATTGTAAACGAAGTTATTTTGAAAACAAGAAGATGAAAACTGTGTTTCAAATCAATCCAACGCAAGATCAATGTGCTTCGTTCAATAATCTTCTACAACACGATTCTACAACATTATCCCCGAAAGTTTTCGTGAGGGAGCATCCTGTGCTCCTGAGATTGAGTGAGCATTACACACGCTGGACATAAGTTTTATCACTTCGCGTTCTCCCACACTAGCTGGCGTGATCAGCATCAACACGATCGATTGCACACTGATTAAACAAATTTCTGCTACGTGAGGTAGATTTTTATCACTTCGCGTTCTCCCGGACTAGCTGCCGTCCCATGACCAGCAGCAACACGATCGATTCCGCGTTCATATTGTGCAAATAGTAAAAAAAATATCACAAAATTTTAATCATGGAAACACTGAAGACGTTTTATAGAAGAAAACTACTTACGTATTTGTCGACTAAGAATGGGGTTAGTAAGCGTTAATAGAAAAATTTGTATAACTGTAAGTTTTGGAAACAACTTAACGATTTTGTTCAGCGGCGCACCCAAATTTTTTTTAAATATAAAATATGGATTAGTTTAAATTTGTTTCGAAATTCCGCGGAATTCCGTTAAATTTCGTTAGAAGCTAGTTTTTTCTACCGAAATTTTTGTAATTTTACGAAACGAAACGAAATCAAGAAATCAGATTTCGCCATGCTCAAATTCCGCGAAATTCCGCGGAATTTCGTTTCGAACCAACTGAAACGAAATTTTTCGAAATACCGCATATGCTTACAGCAAAGTAAACTTCAACGAGCATATTACCTTGACAACCGCAAAGGCTTTCGCTGTACTCGGCTTCATTCGTCACAACGCATCCGAGTTTCGTGACGTGTACGCGCTGAAGGTACTGTACTGTTCGCTTGTTCGAAGTATTCTAGAATATGGTGTGCAAGTCTGGGCACCATACCAAGAAACGCACATCACTAGTTCAACGTTGTTCAACGTTGCTTCCTCCGTTTCGCTTTACGACGACTACCGTGGAACAATCCAATAAGGTTGCCCCCGTACGAAAACCGGCTCCAGCTAATACGATTGGAGTCTCTACGAAAACGACGCATATTTCTGCAAACAATGTTCGTCTTTGACATAGGGTGGGTGTACCAATTGTCGCCATACATAAGAACAACTATTTTTAAAAAAATAAGTAAAAGGCATGTGGGTGGACTTTATATATCAAGCGAAAGGTTTTACTTCCTGCTCCTTAGAACAGCTGTGAAAACCACAATAAAATTTGTTATTATCCTCAAAATTGATTAATCCATAATAGGAACGCATGCACCAGTTGTGGCACTATTCCTAATTTTGGTTCCTTATTTGGCAAATCCCATTGTTTTCTTATGGGACTGGCCAAATAGGGACCACTAGTGCGACAACTGGTGCAAAGGACGTCAAAAATTAAGCAAAATCAATTTTTACAATTATGCTTTGCTTGCTTTGGAGGAAATCAAAGGTGTTATCGTATCATATGAATATGCTTTATCGATATGAACTTGGTTTGTAGTGATTTGATTGGCCATTTGGCATATAAAGCATTAGTGCGACAACTGCTATAGCCACAACTGGTACATCTAGCCTAATCAGCAACCGAATAGACTGTCCGGATCTTCTACAGCAGGTGAATATTTTTGTTCCTGATCGCCGCTTTCGCTAGCGTTTGCTGTTTTGAACTGCACGCCATCGTACAACCTTCGGACAAAACAAACCGGCAAATTTTTTCCCGAAGTTTTGGAACAGTTTACCGTGGGGCATCGAAATCCGTACACTTAAGCACCTTAGTATATGAAAAAGTAATTAGAAAATAGGAATCGAATGTAAATAAAACGTTTGTCATTGACACAGGAACATGAAGGCTTCTACTTTTGGAGTGTTTCACATTTAGTCATTAAAACTACGAAAACATGCTAAAATAATAAATAAAATCAACTATTCCTGACTCTAAATCCGTCCACCGTGGACGGATTTCGAATCAAAGGATCAATATCCGTACAGCTATTTTTTAACTAAATATTTAAATTGAAGCAGTCTGATTGTCTAAACTACTACTGTAAGTAGTTCGATACGCACCTTGAAAAGCGATTCCTTCGATTTGCATTCCGCTTACCTTATGTAATGATTATTAATTAGCAATTGAAACACAGTTACTTTTGGTGTAATTATGCTCTACCCGAAAACAAAATGGCGGCAAAAACTCCGCGTTTGGTGGGTGGAGATTTGTTTTGGATTTTTTTGTTTTAATTTCAAAGCCTTCTTTCCATTTCTATTTCCTAAAAGCTTACTGCCAAGTATCTGAACAGGATAAGATAAATTATTTCTACATTGATTACCTTTAACCCCCTTTAATTTATCGATATCTCATGAGGTGGACGGATTTCGGTGCTGTACGGATTTCGGTCCCGCACGGTAGTCCTTTCAGCAAGTTTCTACAAGTTCGCAAGCAATCGCATTAAAAGATTGATCAAATTTGTAATTATTATTTGCATTGAAACGATGATGTTTACATTAGCGCCATTTTGGACACAAAGTGTTCCATTATATGGTTATTTGCAATCGATTGGAATTTCAGCAATTTTAATACAAATAATAAATCAATTTTGGATGGAATATGACATAGCGGATCGAAAGTTTAGATCCTGACGATGATATTTTTTATTATTATCGACAGTTGGTGGTATTTTTGGCGTTATTTAATTAATTGACTGTTGATAAGGTCGTTAAGCGTCCCACACTGGGGCGGTCCTGGTTCAAACATGGAATAAACCTCTCAGTCATAGTCTTGAGCGAAGTTTCAATATACATCAATGCCGACATTTTGGTCAATATCCACAATTTTTAGCGATATTCGCATATAAGTCGTATACACCAAATTGGCCAAACAGCGGTTTTAAAGGGTGATTTCTTCAGAGAAGTTGCTTATCACTTTATTTCGATGAACCTTGCGAAAAATTTCAAAATTGCAGAGCCTACTGTGATGATTAATATGCTTATTTTGAAAAAAGGCTAAAAAATGATATTTGATCAGTAATTGTACTTTTACTATTTGATATTATTCAAAATCATATATAACTAGCTGACCCGGCAAACTTTGTCTCACCAAAAATTGGTAAATTTTCTGATACATTTTTTTTGAGTACACAATTTATCTAGGAAACAAATCGGTTCTTCAGAATGATCTCTCATTTTTTACAACTTTGTTTAATATATTTAGATGTTAAATATCTTGGCTGTGCATATGCACAGCATATGTTTCGAAATGGACAAATTGATATGAAATTTGCGAAAAAGAATCCACGTGTCTTGGAGGGACTCGAACCCTCAACCTCCTACTCTCTAGATAGGCGTGATAACCCCTACACAACAAAACCACTTAACGGTCACGTTTGCGGAAAAGCCATCAGAATCCGAATACCAACCTCCACCGCGGTTAGCTCTCTTTTTTGCAAATTGATTATCTTTCGGATGCTTGATTTGTCCAATCTCCACATGTGCTTTACTATTGTATATCCACAGCCAAGCGAGTGCACATTGTTTATTAAACGAGAGGATCGCACTCCATGCCCCCCAGTAACTGTCTGGGCGGGACGGTATAGAATGCGAATTCAATCGCACTCTGCTGTGCCAAAGGCTTGCTTGGCTAAGCGGTCGCGTGTACTCAGACGACTAATGACGGTGAAAGACCGACACTTGATTACAATTAATTGCATATTATTCGGCAACTCGGCCGTACGAAAACCATTTTTTTGTTAAATATCTTGGCTGTGCATATGCACAGCATATGTTTCGAAATGGACAAATTGATATGAAATTTGCGAAAAAGAATCCACGTGTCTTGGAGGGACTCGAACCCTCAAAAGAGAGCTAACCGCGGTGGAGGTTGGTATTCGGATTCTGATGGCTTTTCCGCAAACGTGACCTTTAAGTGGTTTTGTTGTGTAGGGGTTATCACGCCTATCTAGAGAGTAGGAGGTTGAGGGTTCGAGTCCCTCCAAGACACGTGGATTCTTTTTCGCAAATTTCATATCAATTTGTCCATTTCGAAACATATGCTGTGCATATGCATAGCCAAGATATTTAACAAAAAAAATGGTTTTCGTACGGCCGAGTTGCCGAATAATATGCAATTAATTATATTTAGATGATCAAAATTTTTAAATTCCATGTAAATTGTACGAAAAACTATTTCATCGAAAAGATTAAGTTTTGATTTTCAAATCATTTCCGTTTCATCATTACGTTTTTCCTCGTAAAGAGAAGAAGAAATCGAATACAAATTAGCAAAAATTGGGCTGTCTACCTATTGTTGTGTGATGTGAATTGAA
Source organism: Armigeres subalbatus (assembly GCF_024139115.2). NCBI lineage: Eukaryota > Metazoa > Arthropoda > Insecta > Diptera > Culicidae > Armigeres > Armigeres subalbatus. The sequence continues at coordinate 244,582,189 of NC_085140.1, read as the reverse complement.
CAACATGGTACTATGATTAAAATTTGAATTCACATCGCATTTGCTAAAAAAAAATGAGAACTAATGAAATATTGTTATTGCCCTTTTGTTAAATATTTGTATAGTACACCCAGAAGAAAATTAATTTTTCGCAAGGTTCATCGAAATAAAGTGATAAGCAACTTTTCTGAAGAAATCACACTTTAAAAGCGCTGTTTGGCCAATTTGGCGTATGCGACTTTTATGCGAATATCGCTAAAAATTGTGGATATTGACCAAAATGTCGGCATTGATGAATTTGAAACTTCGCTGAAGACACCTATGGTCAATTTCACCATTTCAATGACTGAGAGGTTTATTCCATGTTTGAACCAGGACTGCCCCAGTGTGTTCCATAATTGTGGAGTAGTGCAGAGGCTGTTTCGTCTTCTATTTTATATTTTCATGCGTGTTTTGTTTTCCACTTGTATTAAAGAAGACAAAAACGTTTGCTCATTGCATAGGAAATATGGAAGCGAGCAGGCCATTTGGCATTAGGTCATTTGGCATGACGCTATTTGGCATAAGAATTGGCATAAACGCCATTTGGCTTTACGGTCATTTGGCATAATGGACATTTGGTATAATTGTGAATAGCGTCAAAAGGGAATTCAAATTAAAGCAAATATTTTTTGTGTTCGCTAAATTAGTTGCTTGACTGAGTGGTGATGGAAAAAAATCTGGAGTGGTTTATATAACACCGGCCGATAATGGTGTGATCCCTTTTTGAAAATATTCTTTAGAAGTAGTAATTTACCTAGGATATGACAATGACAAAGCAAAACCATGCTGAAGGTGGCTGGGTTCGATTCTCGGTGCTAGTCTAGACAATTTTTCAATTGGAAATTGTCTCGACTTCTCTGGGCATAAAAGTATCATCGTGTTAGCCTCATGATATACGAATGCAGAAATAGTAACTTGGCTTAGAAACCTTGCAGTTAATAACTGTGGAAGTGCTCAAAGCTACGAGGCAGCAATGTCCCAGTGGAGGATGTAATGCCAATGAAGAAGAAGAAGATGCCAATGGTGAATGTAATATCTTTTTGGAAGTTTGTCGTTTTTTTTTTAAACAACTCACTTTTATTTCCTTTAATGAAAGAAAACAGTTGTCCAGTATGAGTTAAAGTGATAACTCGCTTAATTTATCAAAAGGACCTAAGTAACATTTTTTAAATGAATTAATTTGAATAGCGCGATCAACAGAACAACATGAAAGCTATTGATTGCAATATTCAAATTAATTTATGAAAAAAATGTTACTTAGGTCCTTTTGAAAAGTTAAGCGAGATAAAATCTTTCGAAAAATTTATCAGCATTTGCTTGGCATAAGGAAAGAAATGATACCATCCTTTCGTTACGAGTACGAGTTTCCAAGGCAATGGTAGATGATTCAATCTTTGAAATCAAGTCTGCGTCCATTCGTTAACAGTTTGATATCCATTCGTGAACATTTTGTTTCAAATTAGGGAACTATGAATGTTTTTTTGTTGACAAATAGTATCCATCTGTCTGAAAATTGTCTAATATGTTAAATAGTACCTTTAATGAAAATGAAATAATTCGAAGAACCCTTCATTACCAAATCATGGGAAATCCCGATTATGCAAAATTACCTTCACTTTTGTCGCAGTTCAAAATTGTGCTTAATGTTCTATATATAATAACCTTTATGTCAAATGGCATAGACCCATGAACATTTTTCTATTCTTTAACCACCAATAATAATCGGAATTTCCAGTTCTACTATTTCTGTGGAATGATGGCGAATTAAATTGTGGCAAATAATCTATTCTGGGGAACGGCTTTCTGGCATTTAATACATTCTGACAAATTGATTATGGCAAATGGTTTTTTTGGCACATGTCATACAATCCTTATTCAATTTCGAACGTGTTTGGATACTCGCAGCAGAGTCTGATACTGTAAGTACCAATCTTTCACAAAAACAACGACGATACTTAGTTAAGTTCTAGCACCCAGTCTCTGAGTCCACCTGCTGCGGTTTTTGAGGTAGTTCATCCAGTTTTTAAAAACCCCGCAAAGTGCACTTCACAAGTTCCAATTCAGTAACCGTTCGAAAGTGGCACTATTGATCCCTTTTTCGGTAACATTTGCGGGGCGCGTTGGTCTCGCTGCTTCCCACTGCTTGGAATTAAATTGTCTCATATTTGATCATTCACAGTGAAATCTCGCTTAACTTTTCAAAAGGACCTAAGTAACATTTTTTTCATGAATTAATTTGAATAGCGCAAGCAACAAAACAACATGAAATTAATGTTTGTTACTAATTCTGCCGTCAATCACATTGAAACTCCCCAAATGTCCGATAATACTGGATTCCCGATACCACGTTCGCTGTCACCCGCAACAATGACATGAACATGATCTCCTACTTTTTTGCTAGAGCCAAATCTCTCTCAGTCTTCTAGTAAGCTGGGAATGTCTGCCAAGGCTGTGCAAGTTTTCCAAAAACTTTTCCAAGTGATGCTATTAAAAGCAAAAGGGAGGGTGTGAAACGAAAAGAGAATAATTCCGTACTGCTTCCTTACGTAACTCTGAACTGGGTAGTTAGTATTATAGTTAGTGGGCAACACATGGAAAAAGGTAGTGACAATGATGGATGGAGCATTTTTGTATTATGTACCTACAAAGCGTGAACTTTTGAGCAAACTCTCGTCAGCCGAGGAGCAAAGATGGGAATTCGACTTGCAGGCCATCGTTTAGTTAGGTTATGCTTCTTGTTGAATGAACCTCACCTGAAAGTAACATAAAGATGAAGTTTTGCTGTGCTCATTGGCTGGTCTTTGGGACTGCAATGCAGGTGAAAATTTGTATGTTCAAAATATGTTGTTAAGAAGAGAGTAATTGTAACGAATTTTCACTTGATCCAAAAGTTGGTAAATATTTAACATAAGATTATAGATTCGCTCTCAATCAGGGTTCGTAATGCTCACTCAATCTCATCATCATCATCAAAAATTTTGGGGAGAAATCGCTCTTCAGAAAAAATCAGCCATTTTTCGCTCACTTCGATTGCTGCCATACGTTGGTTTGCTCTTTTTCTTTCATATTCGAGACTTTTCGTTGCATCATAAATGCAAATGCTAGTAGCTTATTTGGAACAAATAACTTAATGCTTTCATACAGATAGCGTGGTGGTGTGGCTAGAGTCAGCGCATTTACGCATTATTTTTTATTTACACAAGTATCATTGTTACTATTCTGGGTTCGAATCTCGGCGCGGCGATACAATTTTGTAATTGTTCTACGATAATTATCGCGAAAAGTGAGTGAGATGTAAAAGTGATGAAACGAAAAAGAATTTTCATCAAATGGCAAGATTTTCGTTCGTCTCCCAAGAATAACTATAGAGAAAAGATGATAATCAACATAAACAAGGAAAAAAGTTCTCCCTTGGCCCGAAAAACGCTTGCTTTGATCTCATTGAAACGAAAAGTCGAAACCCTGCTCTTATTTGATAATAAACGACAATATATCCGATGCATAAACCTTTCTCAATCATAACAAGTCATGAAACCAAGTGTATATAGCAATCTGATATACAAATGCAAAAATAATAATCGAAAAAACCGCCCACGGAAAAAAACGTATTTAATCCCTTCCCTGTATTTAACCGAATGATTTAAAACAACAAATATTTCATAATAATATTTGAAATTTACGCATCATTTTTTATTGAGCTCAATTAATTTTCTTTTACTCCTTCTTCTTATTTGACATTACATCCCCACTGGAACATTACCGCCTCGCAGCTTTAAAAAATATTTATCACAACAGTTCAACTTTTTCCCTTCGTTTAAGAAGAGTCAAAAACATTTCAATCAATATGATGGGTATGTACCTACACACTAATGGTTCGAATGATCGTGTGTTGTCCCTTATTTGAAACATTTATAAAAACATTTGCACATTGGTTTCTAGCGATGCCGTCAGCAGTAAGATCTTTTTGCCGGTAAATCTGGGTATGAGACATGTATTCCAATAATTTCTTCTACAATTTAAAAGAAAATCCTATTCTCCACCTGAAAGCATTTGAACGAGTTTCTATCGCATTTCATCCTGCTCGTGTTTCTCGAGGCAGAAGCGGCAATGTTTCATTTGCATATGTGTTTTCCGCTGTTCAATCATTCAACGGCTGCATTATTTTCCAAACAAAGCCCGTTTTCCCCACGTTCGAATCAAAAAGAGAAAATGCTGTTCTCCGTCATGTTATTATTCTTTGCTAGGAAAATCCATCCCACGTGCAATAAATTTTAAGCGTGTGTTTCGAGACGAGCTACCCTTTTTCCACACCTACCTACACATAATGTTTATCGCGCTGTATAAAACTCATATAACTTTCCTGATAGCAACGCAAATATTTCCAGAAACGAGGTAAAAGAGAAAACTTTGCATTTATTTTCCAAAACCAGCGTTCTTTCATTTCACCAAAAATGCATTATTTAAATTCGGCTTTTGATAACAGTTTGAAAACAAGATTGGTATGGCCACCTTCTCGGTGTTTGGCCCAATCAGTATTTTGTAATTCGGGTGAGTGTTATTCGGGCACTTGTTTTGGAACTGTAAAAGACAATAAATTGATAAAGATAGATTAATTATGAAACAGCCACTCGTACAGTCACATAAACAATACCAATATTAATCAAAACGTGGAAATCATCACATACCCTCAATAATCGATAATTCATACAAACAAGAAAGTCAATGTTCCGAGCAAAATGTTTCCATGCAGATCATCGCTTGCTTCCCTTCTAATAGGCGACGGCAACAATCCTCCAATTCAATTATTCATCGAACTGCATTAGTGCTGCCTCGAGTAATTTCCTCCGCTGCGGTGCCACGCAAGTCCCGCCGTGTTTCTGATTCGTACTAAATACCTACATCCGGCGACCGACGCACGCTTCCGCCGTCAATTTCAGCGACGTTCATCCACTGGAACAGAACTAATTCGATACCCACGTCCGAGTCCCGGCGTTCTCGCTGACGATTTTTCTTCTTTTCTCATTTCCGTCATTCACACGCATTCCGCTCGTCGTAAATCCAGACTAAATGTAGATTGGCCTTTCATCCGTGGGTAATCCATTTCACCCGAACTCGTTTCCCGTCGATGCCAAAATGTGGTGTTATTCTACCGACCTACGATTGTCGAAAAGCAAGCTGCATGACTATTTCTAGGTAGGTACTTGGATAAAATGGAAGACCAGATGGCTCTCCGGAAAACTATCAGGTCATACCGGAAGGGTAGGTTAAGTCGAAAAGCGGATAACTTCTTTTATTAATTTTATGAATCAACGAATGTAGTGGAATGTAATTACTATAGACTATAACACTGATTATAGTCATTTTCAATTGATTGCTTTCTTTCATTTAACTTATGTCAGATACACTCTTGTGCAGAACGCAAAAGTACTGTGTGTTTCTTTCGATTCATTGTCAACTTATTCAGTCAAGCAGGAGAAAGAAAATTATTTCAAGAGTATGTTTGGAGAAATGTCTCCACTTGCCATGACATTATTAGAACTATTTCATTCAATTCTTTCGCTTCGTAGCTTTTACAGACTCTAGTCAAGTACGAGTAATTTAAGCCGACCGTTGAGGTCAAAGACGCGTCTGTGAAAGTTACAATAGTTAAGTTGAGGAATTAAATGGATTTGTACTAACTGGGACTTATGTAGTAAGTGAGCACGCAGTAGATTTTTGTTTTCCGGTTTAAACCATCTTGCTAGTGTCCCACCTCGCATTCTTATTCCAGACCAAAACATTTTCTGGAACTTTTATGAGTGAGTTATAAGATGCATCACAACTTTTGGCAGGTTCAACCTGCTTCTCTAAAATTTTGATTATCCTATGTGGCGTTGTAGCCACCAAATTCTCAAAGCTCGGCTCGTAGTTGGTCAATCCCAGAAGCTTTTTTTATTTCTCGAACATGCTGCTTATTTGGTGTTACACGATTAGTCGGAAGAAAATCATCCAATGCTTTAACAAGAATGCTTTTCCAACCCTTTATATTCTTCAAGGTCCACATGAACGTGTCGACGAGAATTTCAGCTGATTTGTTAGACATTGGAAGAAAATGAACCGTTTGTTTGAGAAAATGCATATGCTACAATTTTGGCCGAAAGGCGTTTTTTCTATATTCTGAATCCTTGCCCAAAAATACGTGTTCTGACAAACACAAATAAAATTGTTCGGGAATGCATGACATTTTTTGTTTTGTTTAAGAATTTGGTATTGGTGAAAATCATTTGGTATTGATATGTACACGCACTTCGAAGAACAATTGTGGAACATTACTCGCTGTTTCTGAACTGAAAGTTTCCCACGGCATCGAGTTTCTGTCAATCTTTATTAAAAAAAAAACGAAATATTTAATGCCAAATTGAGCATGAGCATGAGCATTATGACAATTCGAAGTCGCTATTACGTGATTGACTAGAATTTGCGAAATTGTACAGAAAACTGAAAGAATGGGTCATGGGATTAGCTTCCCATTCTCAATGTACACGTTTCGGAAAGTTAAAAAATTTCAATCCACAACGGCGCCGACCACGTCGTTACGGTCATATAGGAAGGGAATGATTGTTAAGGGCACTCCTCACGGGATCCAAATTTAAAAGTCCTCGATACGGAAGCAACGCACAACTGTCATTTTTATTATGTACGCTTTGCTGCGTGAAATAATAAAAGATAGTGCATTACTTCCGCATCGAGTGATGTGCTCTTGAAAACACGAGTGCTTTCGAATTTGGAATCCGTGAGAATTGTCCTTTATGTCGAATACAGTCTCTATGTCTCGTTGCTACTAGAGATCGAGTATACCTCTGCATCTCCACGATTGTCTTGGGATAGGACATTGTGTTAGTTACAAAGGATAATTTATCTGGATTCACTTCGGTGAGCGATTCGATCTAAAGGATGGGATATAATTAGGCGTATTTAAAATATTCTACCCACTTGCCTTTCTATCGATCCGGCGTGCTATCCTCAAATACAACCAAACGGACACAGCTTAATTTATTTACCGACCGCACAAAGCAGAGCACAGTATTACGATTGAAGGCGCAAATCCTTCTGCGTACTTTTAGAAAACACGCACAAAGAAGTCTTTACTTTTTGACCGCGCAAAGCACAAGCACAAACTAGGTTTTCGCAAATGTTCTGCGTCCTACCTGAAACACGTCCGATCTCACACCGTTTTATTTTATCACTCTCAAAGAAATCGGAAGGTGCCAAATTGTTCCAAAACTGTATTTTGTCTTTTTCTTGGAATTGTGTAAAAATCTGATACTCAATAAAAAATCAAATGTACCATAAAGTTGTTATAAGTTAGAATTATCGCTGCTCGTGAGCTGTGTGCAATTATTTCTGACAAGCGTTTCACGCATTGTCAGTTGGGCAATGCAGTGAATACGATCGACCACCTAGTTATTTAAAAGTGTTAGGGACAAAACGTCGGAAGACGTCGAAAAAACAAAAGGTCGAAATACAAAAGGTCTGAAGTCAATTGGTCGAAAAGGACAAAATGTTGAAAGGCGACCTTTTATAATATCGACCTTTTATCCTTTCGACCTTTTGTCTTTCGACCTTTTGTCATAGATTCTCCGGCAACCTCCTTGCTTTTGTTCGGAAGTTTCTCACAGGGCGCTCTTTTCAAATTATGATTGATAATCAATGTTCGAGGACCTTTCCAGAGGAAACAGAAGGTATTCCTCCTGGCTATAAACGCGAATTTAAAGTAAACTGTCGGACCAGAGTCAACCTAGTTCTGAACTTGTCTAAGCCTCAAGAACCATCAACAGAAGGCTCCGGTTAAAGATTGGGCAGGCTATCATTGATAATCGCCTACTCTACGGCCTCGAACTGACCTGTATTGCCCTCCAAAACCTCGTCGAAATTCTGTCACCGACTTTTAATTTCTACTTTCGAGCCGCCTCATAATGGTTACCCTCAACACCGACCAAGTCTGCCTGTGCTAAGGCAGACATCATGCCTTTTCGCCACCGTGCGCTGGTGGCCATCTGCCGCAAAGCCACCACGTATGCAGTAGCCACCTATGGAGAATACAGGATCCCTCTCCTCACTGATGGGGACCGGATTCTGCGCACCGGCGTCGTCCGGTGTCAGTCTCCCCCAGTGGAGCGAGCTCCATAGCTAGCAACTTCCGCAGGAGTGACAATTCCATGACTCTTAGAAGGTCGGTGGCCGAGCTCCTTAACAGAGATATTTATAACCAAGAACACAGCTTTACGGATGGGTCGGTTTCGGGCTGTGGTTTCGACATTTGGGGTCACCGGGACCGGTTTTACTGTCCCTGATAGCTTTTCCCGGATATGTGAAGCATCTTCTTGGCTGAAGCAGCCGCGGTATTCATCGCCTCCACCTACGCGTCCAGGAAACCCATCCTCGTTCTCTCTGACTCAGCAAGCATCATTTCCGTACTCTAGACGCGACCTTCTCTTGGATTCCAGGACACTTCGGAGTGCCTGGAAACATCATCGCAAATCTCTTTGCCGGAATTGGATATCAGGGCCAGCGTTTCACGTCATCCATTCCCTTGGATAACGTTGAGTGACGTCAAAATCAGGGAAAGCTGTACAAAAGAACTGGGAAAGATCGTGAATTGTCACCACCTCCGGATACCTTCGGCAAATTAAGGTGATCAAATCGGCATAGACAGATCCACCTAACGTGAAAGAGCAGCAAATCAAATCACTACGCGGTCCTCGCATAACTTCGGCAGGAGCTCTTTCCATATAACCTACGACGTCTGTGATGTTTCCAACACCGTTGACCATTATTTATATCGATGCCCTAAGTATCAGGCTCCCAGGGATACCTACGGGATACCTGTTAGTATCAGGGATGGACCGTCCGACGACGCTGCCAACACAGCCTCCCTCATTTGCATCCTAAAAGATGGGAGCCAATATGAACAAATTTAACACAAATAAGAAAGTCCCGGGAGTAATTCCCCACAACACGATGCTTTCGGGCATTCCTTGGTTTACTCCAAGCCTATAAGTCCCAATCCCTCCAGGGTTCGGGCAACCCGAGAGCCTCAACCCGGGTTCTAAGTCCCTCGCAACATCAACCATCGATTTCATGAAGGTCAACTGCGGAGAAGGGCTCGCATTTCCCCAACCCCATTTCTGTCGCCTCATCTGCATAACCTCTTATTGCAATAGTGGAAGAACGAATATGCTGCGTTCAACAATTTCAGAGCTCTAAAGATGATATTTAGCTTCTAATTTCGTTTAATACATTTTTCGGCGTTCTGTCAACTGGATCTGGATCAACGGTCGGATATACACATTTAAATATTTTCGGAACTACGATTCTGAACTCTCATGACCAGAGGGAACAAGAGGCTTGATCGCAACAATTGAGGTAAGTTTCCTGCCTAAAGCCGTTTCAATTATTTCCGGAGAGCAGCGCACTTAACTACACCTGGACATGAATTAATACAACCAAAATTGATTAATACTACTTTTCCTGAGTTGGAGTTGTTTTAACTTTATTGTCTGTTATGTTACGCCATGGTTTCCGTTTCTCGATCATTTTTATTCATTAGCGAGTTCAACTCAAATTTTAAAGAGTTTATATTAAGTTTTAAAATATTGTAATTAAGTTTAATCAATTCAAAATTTGCCAATGGAAGTGAAGAACTTAAAGACGAGTGAAGAACATAAAATTTAAAAATTCACTTAAATAAAGGAAGAAAAAAATATTTTTGGATCATATATTTATCTGAGTGTTACGATACTAACATCTTAATGTGCACATGTCTACAAACTCCACTGCTTCAGGGCTTCAATCTAACAAAAAGTTTATTTTTTTTTTTTTTTTTTTTTTTTTTTTAACTATTTTTATTTGCTAATTATCTAATACATGCATTCATCTCTTAGACTAGGTGTTCCGTGTTTTCTTAACACTATCATCCTTATTTGCTATGTTACGCTTTTAGTTATTATTAATACATTTCAATTGCCTCTAGCAGTTAGAATTTTTTCCTCTGGTTGAATTGAACCATGTAGGAATTACAATGTTTTCTACTTAAACTAAACTTAACCTATTTTATACTAAGGGTACAAGGAGTTAATCGTTGCAATAGAAGATTGCAACGATTTTTGTCTAAAATTGGAAATTATTTTGTTGGACATTTGTTGCAATGTCTCAATATTAGAAATTTAACAAAAAGTTATTGAATCGTGCTGAGTGCGACTTGAGGATGAAGGGTTAAGTGAATGTGACAATCTGAGCCGGAAGGACGGAAGCTTGAGGAATCAGAAACGTGCAAAAGAGATTCAGTCTATTGATCATGTTTTAGACGAACGATTCTCTTGACCCAGTTTGGACTTCGAATTTCGCAATTTATTATACAGATTTAGGTACCCAATGATGTAAACCTTTAAATTATGTTTATGATGACATAAGTTAACACTGTTTCGATCACTTGTTCTCTGTTCTAAGAAGACAATTATATGGAGTAAGTGTTATTGGTAAAAGGAGAAGTGTTTTCTAGGAAACGAAAAACTAAGTTAACGCAGAGAGTGATTTGAAGGAAAGAAAAATAAAGAAAGACGAAAAAACAGGATAAAAATTAGGAGAAAGGAGGAAGATGGAAGAAAAAAGAAAGAAGTATAGAAGCGAAGAAGAAAGAAGGCCCAAGTTTTTCAACCTATTGTAGTACACCCGATTATTTTTTTACACGCGTTTGTGTTCCGTATAGAAAAACTTTTCAGTTCAAAATTCGAAAATCCGTGTAATTTTTTTTTATGATCTCCAGCCGAATCGTGCAGTATTGAACAACTTTGCAAACATCAGAATCGGGTGCATTAAGCCAAATAGCTTAACATCAAGTAGGTAGGTCACAAAGACAAATAAGTAAAGCCACCCTATTGAGAAACCGATTACAGTGTACACACCGAGTTGCATCTATGTAGCGCTTTATCTTTCGTCAATCTTTCTACTGATGTGCATTTGGTGCTGCAATAAGACATTTATATTGCATAATTTACTTTTCAATCCATACTATTCAAGCTGAAATACTAAGACATATTGCGAAATTACCAAAAAATGTGACCAAACAACTTCCACATTGCTGAAAGGGACCTCGCTGTCAATTGCCTGATTGTAATGTGATGAATTCATTATCGGTGCCTTTCGGATAACCTCGCCCTAAAATGCGAATGACAAACACCGCAAGCCAGTCTAATTAAATTTGTTTTGATTGCAAAAGATTGTGCACGGCTCCAAATCTTGGCGAAAACAAAATAAATTGGAGGGTAATTAGGACGAAATTTTAATGCAATGGAGAGCCAACCGTTACTGAATGGCGAAAGGTAATTAGCGTTCCGGCTTCTAGGAAGGTATAATTGGAAAAATAAAGAACTTGATTCCGCAGCAATAGAACAGAGAAAAATATAAACTCCATTGCTTGTGGTGCTCTACAGAAGATTTGCATCAAGCTTCGGTTAAACCATACGTCTTTTTTTCTTTTTATTGAAGAGACTTTCAGCCCCGAGCTGGTTCGCTTCTTTAACCATACGTCTTGTGGTTGACTGTAAAGGAAACTTGTTACATCTGACATGGATCATTGAGCCACGTGTAGATAGACTGAAAATGTGTACAGTCCTATGTAACTTGTATTTTATGTGTGCAACGTGCAAACAGTTGGTTCACATGACAGAAAGTTCTGCCAGCACGTTTTCGACGAGTGAATGACGTCCTTACAAATTCGTTCTAAAAGCTTTCTGCACGCTTCGCCTGATCCAGTTCATAAAAGTTTCGGCTATAATCAATTGGGCTACAGATTCTTTTCGAATGGGTGGGAACGAATATTCCGATATGAAACTGGTGGTGTTCGACCACAACATACAACTTTGCATGTACCGTAGATTAGTCAGTAATAATACTTCGTAAATTGGGAACTGAGTGGACCTGCATAATCGGAAAAGTTTTCCATTGAATTCAATTTCGTGACACATCTGGCACACGTTCCGCCTTCCAGCAGTCATGTAGTTTCGTAGAAAGTAGCTTCAAAGTCAGTACAACTGGTTGTTAGCTGAAAAGTTTCTTTTCCTGCTGTGACTAATTGAAACTTTGAAGCCAAAGATGTTAAGTATATTAAAGCCAATAAATGCATCGCAAGCACATGTGCAATACCACAGAAATAGTTTTTTCACTCTAGAACGTATAAAACCACGTACATATGGTATAATACGTGCTCAACATAAAAGCCGTATTTTCATACGAATGGCTAATAATTTATGAGAGAATCAGTGAATTCAAAAATGTTACTTCAAACTTATTTTCTAACACTTTCATGCATCGTTTAAAATGAATATTCAGACAGATTAACACAGATTAACATCAATTTACACAACATGAAGTCACTTTGACGAACAGCTTTTTGTGTACGCATTTCACTGTCAGCTCTTCATATCTCATCCATAATCACGGTGCTATCACCCGCTTCCTCCGCCATAAAATTCTAAGTTTTCCAATCTGTGTGGTACAGAAAGCACCTTGTCTTCGTAAAATTCCCACAGAAAACTTTCTCTTTCCGAGGCACGATAACATCATCTGCATGCTCGATCCGATTTTGGTTCGACACCGTAGATACTCATGCGGCGGGCAAAGGAAACAAAAAATAGAAAATGTGTCATCGGTAGCTTAGCACAGAACAGAAAGATCCAGTCTGTGAGTGAACTGTGAAATCACGTCCGTTTTGCTCCAGGAAATGAGCTGGATTTAGTCATTTTGTTCCTTGTTTGAAAGCAGCTTAGTGTGAATGAGGAAACCGATGATTCAATCGATACCAAAAAGTGCCAAAGGTACTACAGTCGACTCTCTACATTTCGATGTTCAATATCTCGATATCTCTTCCTATGTCGATGGTTTTCTTTGTCCCTTAAATCTACAAGCATTTTTGCTTTCTACACCGCGATAACCTCCCTATTTCGATATCTCTCTATCTCGATGTGTTCTGGTCATATTTTGTTCACGATATTCTTTCCCTATGTCGATATATTCAAAGATTCGAAATTTTGGTTGTTTTTCGTCAAGTATAGTTTTATAACTTTTAACCGTCATTCCTTGTTTCGTTTTTCGTCACGTTTTTTTCGAAAAAAAATTGAAATCAAATTTTAAATTTGTCGGAATTCGGACCGTTAATTATTATTATTGCAATTCGCACAAATTAGTAGGTGGTACAAGTCAAGACTATTGTATAAGAGTAGCATTACTTCTATCCGTTACCACAGATATTGATTTGGGACTAATCACTATCTCCTAGATTAAAGTGACCAGACATCCCGGATTATGCGGGACAGTCCCGGATTCAGTCTACATGTCCCGCATTGCCAGGCGTCCCTGAAAACGTCCCACATTCCATGATGAATCTGTAAAGTCTGGAGAATGTATGGAAATAAAGCCTGTCCACGTTAAATTTCGGACACCCATCTTCCAATGCGATTTTTTAAAATTTTCACAAACCGCAGAGAAGATCAATTTTCGCATAGCTGAATCTATCCGCTTTATGTGATGTATTTAACACGTTTATATCTTCGTCCAAATTGATAAAATGGCTGAAAAACATTTGGATATTATCTCAGTGTCCGAAATTTAACGTGGACAGGCTTTAGGATGTCTAGAAAATCTAGATCCGAATAATCAGATGAAAGAGGGTGCTTCAATGAAGATTTGAATAATTTTAATAATCTTGAAATTTTCCGTAAGTAGTAGAGAATCTGAAGTGGCATTCTGAAGGATCAACAAAAATTGAGTTGAATCTGAAGCATTATAATAATTCGGAGGGTCTAGCGAATATGAGAATAATGTGCATGTGTACCGCAGACGTTCGATACCTGCAAGTCATTTAACTGCAATGCGTTCAACTAGAACTGGATAGTTGCAACAGTTTTGCAGTTATATGATCGATAAACTTCAATAAAAGCTGCATTGCACTGCATAATCAAATGCACTTTTATTGCATCTGACGTCAACCGCTAACTAACAACTGCTAAGCACCTAAAATGCGTTGAGGTTTTTCGAACGGCATGTTGCAGTGTTGAACGACATGTAAAATATGTTAAAATTGAAGTAAATTAAAGTAAGCCTCAAAATACACAACACGAGGTTTTGATTGTAGAACATTTTTTATTTCTCCAAAGATAAGTATAAAGATATTTGTTTCTGTGACACAGCGTGTTGTATTGTAGGTTCATTAATCATTCATGTGGCCAACGAGGGCTAACATAAAAGATCTCCATCATGGGTGGCTGCCTTGAACTGGGCCCAGATCAGATTCCTGTCGACTTCCTTTATTTCTTTTCTAAGGCTACGTCGTCGCGAGCTCCTGGGTCTGCTTCTACTGCGATGTCATGCCGGATTCCAGTCCAGCGCTTACTTGCAGATTTCATCTCCGCTTTTTCGTAATGTGTGGCCGACTCTCCTCCATTTTAGAATTTCTAGTTATACCGTTTTTATGGCTTCGTCGAGCTCAGCATTCAAGATCCAGTTGTGAGGCCACCAGACCCAAATCATAAAACATACACATCAGTTGATAAATACTTGCAGTTTTTGCGTGATCTCTGCTGATACACACCACGTATCACTGGCGTATAACGAAATTTGGTGCGTTGACTAATCTGATTGGATCTTCATATATTACCTAAACTCATAAAAGCAGCCCTAGCCTTCTTGATCCGTGTGAAACATGTGTGCTGCTAGGGAGCAGTGCTGGTAGTTTTCGTGACTGTCATGTGAAAGCGAAAACAGTTGCATTTTCATTTTCAAGAGACCAAATGTCTCCCGGTCACCTGTCACTACAAGCAGTCATGATGGGAATGTTGCTTTGTTTTTAAATCTAAATTTCCAAATAGTTTTAATAGATCTGTGCAAATTACGATGACTAGTCAATAAAATGATTGTATTGTTTTTGATTTTCGAGTTATAAATAACATTATTGAAGGAGAAACAGCTTGTTTACAATAGTTTGATGCGCTTTCATAAAATAAAAATTCGTGAAAATTTGGCAGAATTCCTTTCATTGTTTATGTTTTCTATGAAAGCGGGAGAGAATAAAATGTACATATCGTGTGACCTCTCTCAATGAAAATGAAAATCTCAGTACTGCTAGGGAGGGTGCCAGAGCAGCCCACGGCTTAGTACATGGTCAATTGCATCTGCCATGATCTGGTGGATTACGATGAGGAACAGTATCCTTGCCTCACACCAGCGGCTACCCGAATGGGGTCAGACAAAGCTCCGTTATGCAGGACTCTGCATAGTAAAAGCTTCATACTGCGCTTCAATGAGGTCGATGATTTTATTCGGTCGTGACGAAATGGTCCACACATGATTTTCTGTGGCAGAAAATTTTCTACTATATCCGATTCAGGATAACTTAGCACAATTTTTTTATCGGATCTCGGTAATCAAATGGTCAGACGCGATACCATCTCTGCGTTCTTTCCGGATATCAAAAGGCGTTGTCACTATTTTCGGCTGATGCAGCTGTGGTCGTTTTGATTTTTAGTTTGTCCAGCACTGTATTGTAGGTTGACAGGAGAAAAATCACTTATACATAAAGTGTTCCGCAGTATCGAGTACAGTGGAGTAGGATATTTCAATTGGCGGAGGTTAATCGAGGATGAGCTGTACCTATAGGCCTTGTAATATCATCAAAGAGCACTCTGGAAAGATATTATCATTTGAGCATTTGATGATGATCCTGATAGCCAGCGCGGTTCGTGGTTTGTTCACGTTGCGAGGGCGTTGCTACAACAAAAGCAGTGAAAACATGTTCCTCAATGGCGAATATTGCACTTTGTTTACTGAGCAGAAAGATAACTAAGATCGATATCGCCTCATATCATCAGTATCTTTGCTCAGAAGATCGAATGATGGGATAAATTGCAAAGCGTCAAGAAATATCTGGTCACTTTATCTTAGATGGAAACAATGCACTCTCCAATAGTCGAGATTTGTCCTGGCCACGTCCTTGCAGGATGAAGGGGAAGGATGGTTAGTTGGACACCTATTTAAGAAAGATGCAGGGAACCCTACGACCTCTCATAGATGCAACGGGAGGTTTTGGAATTGTTAGTGTGCAAGGTTATAAAAAACAGTACGAATTGTTTTGGCAGAACGTGAATCACAGAAGGAACTAAGATAGAAATACTAAGTAGGAAAGGGACGAGCCAGTACGAATTGAACCCACGATCTCCTGCATATAAGGCAGAAGCAATAGCCACTAGACCACCGAGCTCGACATCGATTTGTCCACTGATCACTCGCCATACAAGTTTAAAAAATTGTCAGCGAATGTCATGGAACAGATCAAAGATAAGTTGATTAGTCAAAAACGGGAAAAAGCTTCTAAAAATCTTATGCGGGGTATTATAAATAGTAACACCATTATTGGTCAAAGAAAATAGTTATTCAGCGTTTTTTAAAATAAATGGGGTCACCTTGTATGAAAAGGCGAGAAATTACTAACCGGCACAAATCTACGATGTACTAAGATATCAGCGCCTCAATACTCTGCCCTCAATAAAAGTAAAAAGCGGACGAGAAGCCCATATTTTCTCAAAAAGTGCCAATGTATGAATTATTGTCGAGATAGTGTTTAAATAAACCACTCTATGTATAACACAAACTAAAACTGAAAAGGTGCATTTCGTATCACTGCCCGCTTTGCAAATCCCTCAGCTACCGTTTGTTTTTGGGTCGGTTCCCTCCTTGGTCAATAGTAAAAAAACAGTTGCATGCAAATATGCCCTAGTACCAGTCTTAGCCAGGTTACCAATGCGCAATGTTCTTCTCAACTATGTTTTTATCGCCGACCAGCAAGGATTATGCCACAGTGAAGCCACACCAACCGGATGCAAAATTCTGTTCCCGTTTTGGTTTTCATGCCCAGGAGAATTTGCAATATGCATTTTGTGCTCGGGATTGGTTGTTGGGTGCCTTTCAGTATCAGATTAAAATGACACGCTCTATTGTCCGTGTTATCACGACCACGAGGCTGTCGTCATTTTTAACACTTTGAGTTGGGAGAGATTAACTTTGCCAACAAAGATTGGAAGCATACCGAGCAGCACACATGTTGTACAAAAGTTTATGTTACCCATATACAACTAATTTTGGTCATATTTGAGTTGATGCAAATCAAATCAAATCGAAATGTACTGCTAGGGATGTACAAGGATTTAACAAATTAAAATCAGAACTGTTTGTTTAGTAAGAAATAGCATTCCGATCGATTTCGAGTTCAAATGCAACTAATAGGTAATATGGCAATGACAAAACTGCAGTCAAGCTCACGAAATGAAATCCAACAACGAGCGTGAGTGGATCTCCTTTGTCAAAACTCAATTCGGCAATGCGTTTGCGTATCGAATTAAATTAGAATAAAACCGATTTTTTAAACAAAGCGCATTCTGAATAAAAAAAAATTAATTCGAAATTGAAAATTCATAAAAACGATTTCTCGCCAAAAAACGCAAGATGGGGAAAATATGCCAAAATCTTGTTTGGTACAGTTTTACAAAGGGTCGTGTAAAAAAATCCGGGTGAGATCGGAATCGAGTGCATTGGAAAATGATTCCATTGATTGAGTAATATTATTTATGAAATATGCTTTTAATATTTGACTTCATTTCGCTCTTTTAAATTCGGTGGACTCAGGTAATAAGCAACAAAACATGACATGAAAGTTAAATCGACCCATTTTTCGCCTGGTTAACCACATGATCGAGCCAATGAACCTGATAATGTTAGAACTGCCACCCGATTACCTCAATGCAGAACTTAAGTTTTTGACTTGAAACGACACCCCAAACAGAAGATCTGTTTTCTAAAAGTGGTACTTTTCCGTACATGAAATGAAAATAGTATGAAATTGAAAACTGTATGATATTCAAAGCTGTTTACTCAATCGAAAATAGGTACTTGTGAAACCAAACGACCATACGCGAAATACATTTCGCAGAGCCTAACTACAAAACCATCGCTTTACATATGCTACCCACCCTTCCATTGAAATATGAAGCAAATGTAGTCAATAGTTTTCCTTCAAGCACCCATCGAGCGGGAAATGAGAAGCAAAATGATCAGAAGCTGTGGGCACTCAACTGTCCAATATAGGACTTTGTTCCGATGTCCGATGATGTACGTGATGGTTATTGCTACACTTTGCATCTCTTATTTCCTTCATCTCAATGTGACTCAGTAGAGCAGCCAACAGCAGCGGTGATATGCTGGACGACATCTACATAGACACTAGGTATTCCCTACCCATGCAACAGCTCCACTGAATTTGGAAAGCTTTTAGTTCAACTAACCACCGAAGCGACCGAACGAACCCACCACGTCTCTCGAACATATTGGCAAAAAGTTATTCCTTCGCCTTTGCGCTCATCTTCCCGTGCAAGTCATGAATTATAATGTCCCTCTATTGATATGACACTGCGGGGTTAGTCGGGACACATGTCGAGGCAAAACTATTGACCTTTGCGTCATCGCAAACATTGAAATCCCATTTTAATGAATCCGGCTGACCCTTGTTAGTCGTTAAGCTTCTCAATGAGCATAGCTCAAGAAAAACTAATTGTGATTTGTTAGCATAATTAAAACGTATATGATTTTTATGAGAGATAACAGATCAGCCATTTTAAACTTAAAACTCATCAGAAAATCAGGTTATACTTTTTGTAAGATGAAAGCGATGAATACCTCGAGCTGTTGGTTTGTTCTTGCCTATAGCACATCTTGAAATTTAAAATATATATAGGTGGAAATTTTCGATATTGCTGGCTGTTCTTTGAGCTCTTACATCAATCAAATCCATATTTTGCCTTGTTATTAAATTAATGGCTTCTGCCCGGTATTTTCGACAATGGCAATAACAATATAACAATACAGCACCGATTTCGTCGCTTTTTGCTTTTTGCTAAAATGCGTGCTCACTGCTGAGAAAAATCACAAAATTGAGAAACAAATCAAATTCCTTTTCATTGCTTGGACATATCAGCTATGCGATGAAGTCCAGCAGCAATAACCCTATTATAATTATATAATAATAAATCACGTTCTATTCATTTTTGCATTCAAATATTTATTGAACAGCTAGTTTTCAATCAAAAATTGATTTGTCCTATCCTATTAATCACGAAATCCTAAATAAAACTTTTTCTTTTACATATTTTCTTATTCGTCGACTCAAACATCAGGATACTACAACAGAAACGCAAAGGTTAATCCAGAGATTAAAATTAATCCCACCGAACCGCATATGCAAATCACTAGAGTAAAGCTCCGAAAATTAAAATCCATGACTTATTTTCCGTTTGCCATTAGCAGCATAAAATCTCCGAATAACAATTATCTTCATTTGAAAATGCGAAAGCATCACATTCTGATGACGATGGCGCGACATCATAACTGACTGTAATCCTCTTGAGAGGGGAAAAGCTCGATTGGGGGCAAACCTGAAGCAGACAGGTTCCTCCACCGCACCGAATCATCGATGGAGCAGGAAGGCGAACTTGCTTAGCCCTTGGGGAAACATTTCCAATTAATTCTTAATCCTTTCAAAATTAAGTTTTCATCTTTACAGCCCTATTTGCATAATGGAAAAGTTACACGAACAAATTCAGCTGTCGTTGGATCTGCTTCCTTTTTCGTCGACATATGAATGAAAAGAAACAGTTTTTTTATTGTGTCGACATTGGGTGGGTTGTATTTGAGTGTTATGGGAAGTGTAGTGAATAGATGTCGGTTGCCCTTAGAAGCTTCTATCTAATTGGATTGTAAAATATTAGGTCAGATCATGTGTTTCTTAAAATGGAAACCATTCGATTTTTGCAACATTCAGGTTTAGAGTTACGGGATTTTTCGTTTGAGTTCACTTTTTAAAAAGCAAATTTAATTAACTACACATTTATTACCACACTCGCTGTTGTTACAAGAAAGAGGTAGAGCCTCATGTGCTCTACCGTTTTATAGAATTATACTGCTGATGCAGTGAAATATTATTCCTATCTCCTATCGGTGCCTTACGTGGCGTGATGCGCCACGGTTCGCGCCAAGCTACCTGTTCACTACTATTAATAACCCTAGTGTTTTCCTAACGATTCCCCCTCTAGATGGAAGTCGTCCTCGGCTTCCTTGATCCTCGAATTCTGTGGGATGAATCTCGGCTGCTGGATGAAATGATGTCCGCTGTTTACCTTTGTCGGTCCTAGTGTTCCTGGTTCAGTAAGTCTCTCCAAGTGGATCGTTTCTTTGTTAGTTTGTCCTGGTTCCCAAGTTGATTTCGATTTACCCCATAGGAATGATAAAACGGTCCATGTAACTAATGCTGCTAAAAGTATCAATATTACGGTTGATAATGTACCAAACGAGAGCCATCCAACCAGATGCAATTTCCAATGTAGATTATCTGCAGTCATGTTTAAATGTTCAATATGACTCCGGTGTTCCAGGTTGAATTCCTGTAAGTACTGTAAAGGCATTTTATTTATAATTTTGGAGGGAGTTACCATTATTCCGGTTGTTGGGAGATACAATCTTGCAGGTAAGTCAGTATTGCTGTTAGAGTATTCCTCGCCATTTATCTTGATGGTACAGCCTGAAAACTGAATCAGATATGATCCTTGCAGTTTCCGTTCATGTCCCGAACAATTCGAGTTGAGGATAACATGTTCGGCATTAACTATAATGTTTGCGTCGTCCACTCTTTTTATATAGTTTTGTCCATATACCTTCTCCATAGGACAATGTGCTGGATCACCATTGATTAACTGTTGGATGCATTTTTCCAACGGTTGTAACTGTGTGTTTTTGCAGACGTATTGATTTCTGTGTTTTGTGCAGGGATTGTTCATCAAAAAGGAGTTAGGTCCCTTCAAGTAGTACTTTGCCGTAAGGTGTATACGATGTCCATGGGAAATTACTGGCTCTATGTAGCTCAATTGATACTCTATATCTTTGACACGTGGAACTTTCAGCGTATAGATGATTTCATTCTTGCCAAATAGGACGTAGGCTCCAGAAATGTCCAATATATCGTTGAATATACTAGTACCGAGGCCGCGATTACTGAGGAACTCCTGGGCTACTGTTGTCTCGTCCGTGGAAAGTATTCTGCTACTTGGTATGTTGAATCTAGCTAATGTTATTGCTTCCTCAATTGTCCCTAGCTGGTCTATTAATTCATCTATATTGAATATCAAATTTATTGAGTCAAACCCTTCTACTGTTACGTCGTGGAGGTTAGATTGAAAGCTAACTAGAGAATTTATTGCTCCTGTAATGTTACTCAACCTAATGTTCAATGCACTGTTAATTATGATCTGCCTATTATTTTGATCTATGAGAGAATTTATTGTACTATTTATCATTCTTAGGTCCTCCGCATCCGGACTCCCGGATACGTATTTCCAAGCCTTTCCTAAACTTTCCCAGCGCTTTTGTCTTGTAGGTCTTAGCTTTACGAATATGGAATGAAGTTTTCTTGACTTGATTTTTAGAATTGGACTAAGCATGTGTTGATTGGAAATTCTAGTTTGGATCATTGCGTCTATATTCTGAATGGTATCTTCTATTACAGTTAGATTTATGTGGTGTCCTATTCTCAAATAGCTATTACTGATTCTTGCTGGGCCTATGGGGATGATGACAACTGGATTTTTCTCTATGTCGTGTATGTGGATGTCCGCGTCGATCGTCGTGGCCAGAAGATATAGTCTGTAAGAATAATAATTATGTATGTTTAACGTTCTTCTTGTGTGTCTTAATGTTTTGAGAGTCTGTTACGGTTTTGTCGGTTTGATCCATGATTTCTATTTCCCTATACCGGTGGCCATAAGGGCTCGGCTTCGCTTTTCCTTTTACCAAAATTGGACTAGTCAATGTTTTGTATTTCTCAAAGTCGATAAGGGGTAACTTATTGTTGTGTTTTTGTGCTGAATATTTGATGTTGTCCTTTGCAGCTTCGAGGTATTTATCTCGGATTGCTTCAATGAAGCGCATCTTAAGGCATCTCGAGGCTTAAGTTTGGTGCTACTGTGGATCGAGTCATTGTACAGTGAAGTGGTCAGGGATAAGCCTTCGTATAATGTAAGGTCTTCAACTTTCCGTTTATTCGCCAAATACATCTCGAGCAAAGTACTGTGGAATCGTTCCACAATACCATTGCTATTGCTATTGCTGGCGAAGTGCAATGCAATACCATGTTTCTCCAAGAACTCTCTAAATCGAGGATTTCTAAATCCCGGTGCTTGATCGCAAGTAATCATTTTAGGCATTCCAAAGATTTTGAAATATTCGACTAGAGTGCTTGTTAGCTCTTCAGTTGTTTCTGTTTGAAATTTGGAAAATTTGGGCAAATTTCGAGAACGAGTCTACGAGAGTAAGGAATTTGTAATGATCTTTAACATAGACATCAATAAACACGTTTTCAAAAGGGTTTTCGTAGATTCTCCTGGAAATTGGAATTTTAAATGGTTTGCGTTCGTATTTAGCGAACTTGCAGTCCTCACAATTTTTGATAAATGTTTTGATTTTGCCTAACATTCCGGGAAAAAGGCAGATTTCCTGATTTCCTCGTATGTTAACTTGTAATTTCTATGATTGAAGTTGTGGCATTTCCGTATGAATTCCATCTGGTCGGTACCTGAAATGAGATCTGGTAAAAGTATGTTAGAGTATTGAATTTTAAGGTTCTTACTGAATTCAATTTTAATAATTTCATCGCAAATACGAATAACGTCTAATGGACCAAATATGCAATTGCTTTTCGTAGGATCAATGTATTTCGTTAAGATTTCCTTCAGTTGATCTTTGTTGTAATTGGGTCTATGAAAAACGTGGCGGATCTGACCTGGGAAGATTTTGCACATTATGTGCGGACTCTTCCGGGTTTCGTTTGTTACTCTAATAATTAACTGATTGTTAAATTTGTTTACTATTTCCGGTCCATAAATTTCGTTATTAGGGAAGCATTCGTTAAAAAGCTCTTGTAAATTCAGTTCGACGGGTGGGATTCTCGATAACCCATCCGCTACTACATTTTGTTTACCTTTCTTATAAGCAATCTTGAAGTCGAATTGCTCTAAATATAACCTTTGGCGAGTAACGCGTCCGGTAGCATCTGTTAATTTGAGCTCTTTAGTTAAAGGCTCATGATCCGTGTAAATTGTGAAAGGATTTCCATAAAGATATGGTCGAAATCTTTTTGCTGAAAAGTAGATTGCTAGAAGTTCTTTCGCTGCAGCGGAATAATTCTCTTCCGCCTTCGACAGCGTACGGGAGAGGTATGCTATCGGTCTTTCATTTCCATCTACCAACTGTGACAACACTGCTCCAATTGCGATGTTGGAGGCATCTGTGGTCAAAATAAATGGTTTTTCGAAATCAGGATATGATAACATCAGATCTGATGCCATAATCTCCTTTAACTTCGAGAAGGCATTTATGAAGTCAGGTGTTTCGTAGTTTATTATTTTATTTTTTCCTCTCAATTGACTTGTGAGGGGTTTAGCAATATTAGCGAAGCCCGGGATGAACCGTCGATAATAGCTAACGGTTCCTAGAAAGGATTTCAGCTCCTTTGGGGTTTTAGGTGTGGGCCAATTTAAAACTGCTTCTGTCTTCTGAGGATTGGGTTTTACACCCTCCGTAGTTACAACGTGTCCTAAGAACTCAACTTCTTTTCGGAGGAATTCCGATTTGTCACATTGTACTTTTAAATTAGCTTCCCGTAAAGTTTGCAAAACCATTGAAAGATCCTTAATATGTTCTTTCAAGGATGACGAAAATATGATGATATCGTCCATGTAGACGAAACATCTATTGCCTAAGTGTTTTCGAAGGACTGAGTCCATTAATCTTTGAAACGTTGCCGGAGCATTCTTTAGACCAAACGGCATTCTTACGAATTCAAATTTTCCATGGTCTACGTTGAAAGCAGTCTTCGGCACATCTTTCGGGTTTATCTCTATTTGATGAAACCCGCTGGCTAAGTCTAAGACAGTGAAGTATTGCGCTTTTCCAAGGCGATCAAGAATTTCACTGATGTCTGGAATAGGGTATCGGTCTGCAGGGGTCTTTTCGTTCAATTTCCTGTAGTCCACCACTATTCGATATTTTTTCTTTCCAGAGTTGTCCATCTTTTTTGGAACGACCCATATGGGTGAAGTCCAAGGAGACGATGACTCTCTAATTATACCCGAATCGAGCATTTTCTGTATCTGTTCGGATACCTCCGTTCTCAAATGATAGGGGTATTTGTACGTCTTTTGATGAATCGGCTTTTCATCATTTGTTTCAATATTATGCTTAATTTCATGTGTGAAAGTCAGCTTCTGTTCTTCATTAAAGAACACATCCCTATAGGGCTTAAGTGCTTTCACCAGTTCTCGCTTCTCTTCTTTATTCAAATGATCAGAAGGGAAGTTTAATTTAACTCGCGTTTCATTCTGATTTAGAAAGAAACGTTCGTTCTCGAGCGGTTGTATATCATTTACCCTGATCTGTTTGTCGCTGGCCAAATGTACAACGGCACGGTTACATTTGGCTTCATATAGTCCGGGTTGTAACCTGATGCCTTTTGTTATGTTTAACTCTTCTTCTATGAGGAATGCACCATCAGCAGTGGTGCATATCTCAAACATATTCTCCGACTGCTCATGAAAGTTTATTGAACATGGATAATATTTTGAAAGTGAGAAATTCGAGTTTCCAATTACTAATTGATGATTGCTAGAGTCGATTTTAGCTTTCATCTTTGCAATGTTCTCGTAGCCGATTAGGCCATCGAAGAATTTATGAAATTTGAATAAATGATAAGGAAGTTTTTTATCAAATGCTTCCTGAAAGAAATTAGCGTGTACTACCTTGTCGATCGCAAATTTCCCATTTTTATTACTAATAATCGAAGGTTGCCTAAGCTTAGAAGCGCGCTTTACGTGTTCTGGATTTATGTACGACTTGTTGGCCCCAGTGTCAACAAGGAAATTCAAATAGCCTTTGCTTGTGGGAAATCTAAAGTAAGGAATAAAATTCAAGTTTTCTTCTTCATTAGGCGTACCGCGTGAAAATTTAGTTCATCAGCTTCCAAATTAATTTCGTCTACAAATTCATGCTCTTCTTCTTCTTTTTCTACTTCTTCCTCTCCTTCATACGGCTCAGTTTCCTCTGTATTATTTGTTTCTTCTCTGGGTCTAAACGGTTTACGATAGGGAATGTTTGGTTTTGTGTTCTTTGTAAATCTGCTTGGATTGCTAGTAGTATTGGGTGACGGGGACGTATGCAGTTTTGGTTTGAATGCAGGCTTTCGCACCTCTGCATTTTGATTAATGACTACGGCTTGATAAGCGTCCTCTAAAGATTTTGGTTTTGAATTTCGAATTATGGAAGCGAGAGGCTCGCTTATTCCATCTAAAAATTTAGTTATGGTCATTATTTCCAACAGTTGTGATGACGTTAAATGATGCGTCATCAGATTCGCTCTTATTTTAGTGTTTAGCTCTTTAATGTCACTGTAGAATTTTTGAGGGAGCGATCCCTTTTCTAACATGAAATAGGCTGTTTAAGTTTGTTGCCAAATCTCTTTGGTCCCCAAAATGGTCCCTAAGTATGTTTTTAGATCCCCAATTGTGTTTGGGTTTCCGTGGGTGCACACTATGGCTCGTGCGTCACCCTTAAGTTTGTTTCTAATTGCCCGAAAATAGTGAGAATTGAAGGTGTCGGGTGCACCTCTCTCCCCTTCACTTTGAACTCGTCGTAGAGTTCGTCTACTTCTTGGAGCCAAGAATTTAGCTCCTTTCTGTTACCTGAATATTCAGGCAATTGTTTTATCGGATCGGGATGTGGTAAGCACTCCCGCTCCCCTAACTAAACTTTGAAGCTCGGCAATTTCTTGCCGCAGCTGCTCAATCTCGCTAGCTCGTGTCTCCGGCATGATGTGGTTTTTTGGTACGTATAATACGTATAATGAAACAGATAGAAGACTACTTACAGTAGATGTAATTTCATCCGTCGTTGCAGTGAGCGGACAAACAGTTGTCGTCTTCGGGGTGTCGTTGCGGCGCCTGACGATCCGGTTCCCTGACGGCTGCTAAGCGTGATGCGGCTTCCTCCAAGACGATGTCGCTGCGATGTCAAAAGGGTAGAGGTCTTTAGCTTTTGCTAAACGTGACCAACGAAGCACTATCACTTTTGTCACTTTATATTACACTCACTGTCAGAATCCCACTTCTGACACCAGTTACGGGATTTTTCGTTTGAGTTCACTTTTTAAAAAGCAAATTTAATTAACTACACATTTATTACCACACTCGCTGTTGTTACAAGAAAGAGGTAGAGCCTCGTGTGCTCTACCGTTTTATAGAATTATACTGCTGATGCAGTGAAATATTATTCCTATCTCCTATCGGTGCCTTACGTGGCGTGATGCGCCACGGTTCGCGCCAAGCTACCTGTTCACTACTATTAATAACCCTACTGTTTTCCTAACGTAGCAGCATTCGATTATACGTTACTTCAACCTTCAATCTTGGCCACACAAAATAAACATATTTTATTGATGCTTATACCGTACTCTTTTGATTTCGGCATCGTGTAGTTTCCGATACTGCCCTATGAAATCTGCTTCTCTGACCACTGTGATACGGTTCGATTTTATACCGTTGTCAGCACGAATTTTTATATTTTTATCCCAGCTAATAGTTTTGTTCAATTTGAGTGTATAACTAATGTAGGGAACCATTACTACCAGCAGTTATCCATTTTTTAATTAGCTAACCTCATATTGGATATCTGTTATGGAGCTTAATCTTGAAGCTTTTTTTATAAACCTTCTTCTCTAAGAAAAGTGATTACTTCTTATGATGACAGATCAAATTTCAATATTTTTGGCATGTAAAGTTGTCATTGTTTCCAAAATATATGCAGTCAAAGGACGTATGATCAGAATCGACGAAATAGAACAAAGGATCATCCGAACGGATATCTGGGGTTTGTCAATAATTCCCATTGGTTTAACTCACTCAAAACCGTAGTTTGGGCCAATAACCCAAATTTGAGTAAAATGACACAAGGTAGTTTGCTTTTAATCACATGTAAACAATTTACCCAGAGCTGAGTTTAATTCATCCAAAGTTTTTGTGATATGGGTTTAAACATTATATATAATAAATGTCTATTACATTTATCCGATATTCAACAGTAAAGTATGAAAACAGAATGAAATATTACTGTATTGAGCTGAACAAAACCTTCGGAGAAGACAAAGCATTCTTGATTCAATCAAAATCATCCTTTTGGTAATTTGTCACGATTGCCGCCTTTATCTGATTACACTTAGTCGCCCTGTTGCCAATCCGAATGAAGTGTTCAGTTAATATGATTAAGCTTTCAGTAAATAGAACTATGATGGCATCGCAGTCGTAAATGGAACAGATTTTACTGTTTTTACGTGAGAATATCACCCACAAAAACAATTTTTCACGCCGAGTTTTTTTTTTCGAGACACTTGACGCTAACGTACAATATAATTTCATATCTGTTCTGAGTCGGATCCTTGACGAAGATCCAAATTCTATATTTTGATTCGGAAAGTTTCTCGCTCAATTACGACATTGAGCATAGAAGTAGAAAAAGCACTTTGATTTCAACTTGTACCAGTTGTATGATGAATTTTCTCTCCGGTTTCTTTACCACTTGAGAACAAAATTTTTCGCCGTCTGAAATAAATCATGCCTGGCATCCATTCAGATATCAGCATTCACAAAGTATCTCCCAGCATATTCCGAGAACAGTCGGGATCGGAAGAGTAGAGGTGTGATTCTGTGGTTATACATACAGGACAATGTGCTTGAATATTTCTCGAATCATTCGTTTTCAAGTGCGCTTCCCAAGTCAGGTGATTCTATACCTCCTGCGACGGCAACATCAACTGAGCATATTTTTGATGGTGACTCCAATTTGTGTATGAGGAGGGTATACCCCGTTAGGCATAATTACGTTAGGCATAAGTACGATAGGCATAATAGACGTTAGGTATAACGGACGTTAGGCATAATGTATGTCAGGCATAATGGACGTTAGGCATAAAATGACCCAAAGAACAGCCTATGACATGAAGAAGGCCGAATTATGCCAAACGTCCATTATGCCTAATGTACATTATGCCTAACGTACATTATGCCTAACGTACTTATGCCTATCGTCTTTATGCCCAACGTCGCGGACCCGTATGAGGATATACCCACACATCGCTTGGTCGGGTGCAGGAATATCGTTGCGTATTACATACTGCATTGAAGACAACCGTTATTATTGTTGTGTTTGCAGTGCTGCTGTTATTCGCAGATCAATTTAGAGCGAAGCAAAATTATGGTTCCATACACTTCCTGAAAGATGATTTAACTATTTAGCGAAAATAAGATACGTTTCGAAAATTCAGTGTTCAGGCTAACTGTCAGTTGACTGTACCCGCCAATGATATTGAGAGATGTGAGCTTAATTCGCACCGGTAGACAGTGGATTTTTTTTTTAAATATTACTTCCCTCAAACACATATTTTCAATCTTCAATATCGTCTTCCATAACGTTAAAGTGAGAAGACAGTCGATAGCCTAAAACTGTTTAAGCTTCTAGCATTTTAAGTCTTTTTCTATATATTCTCTCCTTTTTCTAAATATGACAATATCACCCTTTTAAAAATCTTCTTCTTAGGATAGAATATGCTTATTAAATTTGGTTGAAATTGGTGCAAGAGTTCAAAAATTATACTGAAATTGTCTTTTCTAAATAAAATAATCCCTTCTTTTTATTCTGGGATTTATTAGCAGTTACAGTCAATCGTTCGTTTTGTAGTCAACATATGTAGGAAAGAACCACACGGTATGTACAAAGTAATGCGTACCTTTGGTATTTCATGTACCTGAAGAAATAAAATAGCCTATGTTGAGAAATTCCTATCCCTACATGTCCGTAGGGAACTATCTCATTGTATTCTCTCTCTCGCAACCTGCTTAAGGGGCCTACGTCATCAAAGAGGCAGCAACGGACATAACCAGGGCGAATCAATAAACAAGCTGAACGGTGTTTATGGGAAATGAAAATGTATAATAGATCCTAAAGCATTGTTTTGTTTTATTTTAAGTTTCTGTTTAGCGTTAGTTCATTTGTTGAGTAGTGGGGTGGCCGGTCGGAAACGCTGGGCCCATTTTGGCATGCGAATAACTTTAACATACCGTATCTGCATGCTACTTGCTTCAAGGATGATCGGAGACGCGCCTCCTTGGGCCAGGCGATGGTGGTGATTATGTTGCGGGGCTCCGCGGACAAGTGACCTTGCTTGGCTGGATGCCGAACGAGCAAGGGGAAGGCCGTGGACGAGTTTAAGAAAGTAACGACGACTTATCGAGGCCCGAAAACTTGTCGAATGGCGTCTGGTCACAAACTGGTGATGGTAGTAGTTTGGGCTTAGAGTTTTTTTCAACCGGATAGCGACTGCTCACGGCTGAATGCAGTAAGGTAAACTGGGGTAAAATGCACCCCCGGGGCAAAACGACCTTTTGGCTTTTTTGGTGGTGTTTAAGACATACATTCAAGAATGTTTACTGCTAGATTCGTAGTTCGAGATCCAAACTACATGCGCTGTTGTAAACACTCCTGAAAATCTGCCGAAAATGTCCTTAAAAACGTCAAAGGGTCGTTTTGCCCCGGGGGTGCATATTACCCCAGTTTCCCCTACAACGCTGTTAGAGTAGGTTTTAGTCGGACACGGAGATCGTTCCTGTAATTGTTGCCTTACCAAATTCGGGTCGAGCACGGTGATAAACCGCAGATGTGGTTAAAGTAGAACACGGAGACTTTTCTTGATAATAAGCAGGGTTTCGACTTTTCGTTTCAATGAAACCAAAGCAATCGTTTTTCGGGACAAGGGAAAATCTTGTTTCGTTGTTTATGTTGAGGATCATCTTTCACCCATCAATCTTTTCTCTAGAATTAGCATTGGAAGATGAACGAAATTCTTGCCTACCGTTTCGACTCGAAGTCCGGACACTTAAGCACTGCTGAATTTTTAGTTCAATATTTCAAACGGAATTAAGTACTTTACACTGAGTGATAACACACCCTGTCAAAATTAACTTATCAAATTTGCTGTAGTGTAGTGAAAATGACATTTTGTATGAACGAAATAGCTAATATAATCGAAAACATTGAGCATCGCTTGCTTCGAAATCCGGACACAGTATAAGGGATGCTTCAAATACCGGACAATTATGCTTCGAATTTCCGGACACTTCAAGTTTGGCTATATTGATTTTCAAATAGCCAATTTAATCCGTTCAAAGACAACTAGGATATAGCATTCATATTTCTCAATTAATATAAATCCGTAAAGTAAGGTTTCTATACACATTTGTATGGAAATCTGGCATCCCCCGGTTGTGTGTACCATCCGAAGTTTCTGCTCCGAGATTGACCAGGACTACCAAAAAACAGCATTTGAAACCAAGCGGGAGCATTTAACTGCAATATAAAACATTGGGAATCTAATAATTTCATACAATCTCCCCCCTCTCCCCTTTCAAAGTAGAACACCTCTTTGACATTTGACGTGTCTGTGGGTAATGAAATATTTTCTTCAATCTCAATCCTCTCAAATTCAACGTGGGTAAGCTGCAATTAGTGATATTTATGTGTCTTTTGAAATCCGTTTTAGTTTGCTTTTAGAAATCAAGGATTGCAAGGAGCGATTAAAATAATGAACTCATGCGGATTGTTAAATCCGGGCGTGTCCGAGAAATGTTGAGTTTTTTTATTTGACGGGAGTTGTTCACAACGTGTCTTTTTATACAATTCTGTAAAATGGTAGTTTAACGAACTTGTTTTTTTCTACAAAAATTTGGATGGTTAAAAACTACATTTGAAGACAACCTTTCACTAGAAACTGAAGTTTGGCTACTTGTGTACAATTAATAAAGTGATACCATTTTACAATATGTGTATAAGTAAATATCGATAAGCTGAGAGCAAGCAATGTTCCTTCTGGGGTGTAGCAACTAAAATCTAATGAAATTGTAACTATGATTGCTTATTACGAATCGTTTGATTTCAATTAACTTAACTGATAAATAGTTGTTTAACATCATTCCAGCATGTCCGGAAATCGAAGCAATTGTAAAAACTTGCCTCGAAGTCCGGACATACAGAAAATGTAATATAAATTATAAAGCTATGAATTCCCAAGCAATTTCTCTAATTCATGACAAAGAGTGCTATCATATTATATTAATGAATTACTAATACCCCTTGCAAATGATAGAATATAGAAAATATGAGCTTAGTTTCTCTAATGTTGAGTCTTAAACTGCATTCAAGAAAAACGAAATTCACCGTTGATTATGACATGCTTTCAACTTCTACCTCTAATTTTCAAGGTTTTACCACAGATCACGGATTATTTACATTTGTTAAAATGGTTTCAAGTCCAAGAATCGTTCCCTGCATTGATAACCCAAGATATACTTGTTGAGATGGTAAATAAAGTCGAATAACAATTGAAGTGTCCGGCTTTCGAAGCGTCCGGCAATTCGAAGCAAAACGGTATTAGATGAAAATCCTTTTTCGTTTCATTACTTTTACCTCTCACTCACTTTTCGCGAGAATTATCGCAGAACAATTACAAAATTGTATGGCAGCGCCGGGATTCGAACCCAGAATAGTAACAATAATAGCTGTTGGGATGCGCTTACTTTAGCCACACCACCACGCTATCTGTATGAAAGCGTTAAGTTATTTGTTCCACATAAGCTACTACCATTTGCATTGATGATGCCACGAAAAGATTCGAATATCAAAGAAAAAGAGCAAACCAACGTTTAGCGGCAATCGAAGTGAGCGAAAAATTGTTATCACTCTCCAGGCTATTTTTCTTTCCCGAAAAGCGGTTTCTCCCCGAAAACTTTCGTGAGGGAAAATCATGTGCTCCTGAGATTGAGTGAGCATTACGAACCCTGATAATAAGGGACCGACTGTTTACTTCGATGACATTTACTTCCAGGGTGCAGCAGCCGTAAAAAGTGTAGACAACAACCTTTCGTGCACCATGTTTACGGTACTCGTCACTAAGTGGCGATACCGGCGTTGCTATCTGTGTTGTCAAACCTGCTACTCTATGTTTTGAGATTTTCACAATTTTCAACATGAGCTCACGGAAGAATGGTAGTTGGAAATCGATAAAATGTATGGGGCAATCAGGTATTTTGCAAATTTATGGAAAATGGTGGTGTTTTAGAAGAAAGTAGTGATAAGGAATGAAGTATGAGGTGAAAAGATTATCTCCTGCACTTAGTTTGCACTGATTAGTAGTTTTATAATGAATAAATTTCGATTTTACTACCATTGAAAAAACGCCATCTCTTGCATTATTCGTTTTGACTGGTACCTTATTGGGTCTTGCCGAAAGCAGCCCGAGTACTCGGTTGAATAAAACGAAACGCCGCTGGTGTGGGTGTTGTCGTTAGATTTGAAGGCTTTCTTCAGGGGATTGTGGCCTCGCTGAAGGTAGGCAGAGTACGGCAGGGAGTCGTAGGTATGGCTAGGGTTGGACACGTGGATTACAACTAGATCGGGAAACCAACACCGGAGAAAACTTTGATCGAATGGAAGGAGGATTTGCTCCTCTGCGGAGGTGCAAATCTGATCACGTGCGTGTCCATCAAATAGGTGCGGCTAACGACAGCGTCTGTTCTCCATAATAGGGGCGGCTAATCATCGCCCGAATGCCAGCGTAGAACTCTAAGTAAAACTATGCACTAAAGCTCGAGTCACTAAACATCTGGAAGCACTGGCACTGTTTCTAGAGATCCGTCCTTAGAATGTTTGGATTTCTATCCAAATAGCAACTGTTAGATGCTCTCCCCTCAAACAATCCCGTTGATATTATGGAAGCTAGAAAAAGAAAATAATTTTCGATATAGCATCGTGAAGTACATAAACCTTAAAAGTAATCAAAAGTGTTGTGAATTTGTGTTTATAATATCGAAACCCAGCATCAATACCAACATCACAGACAAACAGACGTAACACTGAGGAAATTCCCATCGACCATAAGCTCAACGGTCGTTTTAAATTCAACTGCTTGAGAGTTTCACATCTAGGGGCGCGCGCATCGTATACCTTTGTATTTGACGTCTCACACTAGCGCCTTCTGTTGACATTGTCGTACTAAACTTTGTTTCGTGCAACATGCACGTTAGGTGGTGGTAGAATAATTGGGCGGTGGATTTTGAAACAAATTGTTCTAGCTGTTACGTCTGTTTGTCTGTGCCAACATCGTCCACAGTAACTAAACGCCGTGGGGGCATTAGCAGTGCGGTAAGATGCGCGGCTACAAAGCAAGACCATGCTGAGGGTGGCTGGGTTCGATTCCCGATGCCGGTCTAGACAATTTTCGGATTGGTAATTGTCTCGACTTCCCTGGGCATAAAAGTATCATCGTGTTAGCCTCATGATATACGAATGCAGAAATGGTAACTTGGCTTAGAAACCTCGCGGTTAATAACAGTGGAAATGCTTAATGAGCACAAAGCTGCGAGGTGGCAATGTCCCAATGGGGAATGTAATGCCAGTGAAGAAGAAGAACTAAACGCCATCCCACGCTGTATTTAATAAAGTCATGAAAACACGTTATATTTCAACTGTCTAAGATGGGTTATGTACTTTCCATTTAATTCCACTACGACACGTAGTGGCATTAATTGGAAGTACTAAACTCGTCTTAGACAGTTGAAGACATTTCACTAAAAGAGCTTAAATATTTTTTCTGAAGTTATATTTATAAATTTCCATAGAAAGCAAAATTTCCAATAAGCGTAGTTTTAAAATGGTATTAAATATTATGAAAAATGAAATATCCACCAACAGTTTTAATATGGTTTTAAGAGAATTTAGTATTTAGTTACTTCTAGTTATAAAGCTATTTATTATGGTGCAAATCTCTCATGTGTGAAAAATAGAAACTTTGTCTTTGATCTCATTGTCGCAACAACAGCGAGGTCGATGTTAACCTAACTTGATTATGCTTCAAATAGATGCATCACATGCTTCAACAATCTCCCGAATGACACAAATTTCGCACGCAATCTGCTTCCTTAGCCTTGAGTGCACACTGCAAGCAAACTTATTTCAACGACATTATCTACTGCTTAGCTTGTAGATTACAATGCAAATAATTCATAATTCAGAGATGAGTTCAAGCCCCATACTAACCGAGAAGCCAAACCGGGATTAAACCAAAAACTGATGGAATCTGTTCAAAATGTCCACAAGTTTTGACTCAATTAAAACTTTGCTAGAGGTGAGATTGTTCTGTGAGCGAATGTACGTGTCGGGCAACGGCTCGTAAATGCAACCTGCTGACAATGTTGTACCTACCAGTTAGTTGGCGCCATAATAAAGAAGAAATAAATGAGTCATTATGAAGCGTTGGCAGTGTGGAATAACAGCGAAGCCAACACCTTGTGCGGAATGAAAACTTTTGCTTTGTTAGTCAGTTCAGCAGATGTGAATTTCGTAATTTTTCGTAATTTTACCACGTTGGTATCGTGGTCCTGTGCAGAAGCGAAATTAGAAAGAAAACATTGTTGCAAGTGGCGGCTACACACATTCTTCATCAGCAATTGTACTGATCAAGTGAGGTAGCCAGACATTCTAAATACGCACGCTCCTCTAATGTGAACGTGTACTATACACATGTGGAAGAGTTGGCTTGACAAATCGATTGTGAGTGATTCGGCTATGCATCCAATAAGGGACCGACTGTTTACTTCGATGACATTTGCTTCCAGGGTGCAGCAGTCGTAAAAAGTGTAGACAACAACCTTCCGTGCACCATGTTTACGGTACTCGTCACTGAGTGGCGATACCGGCGTTTCTATCTGTTTTGTTAAGCCTGCTACTCTATGTTCTGAGATTTTCAAAATTTTCACCATGAGCTCATGGAAGAATGGTAGTTGGAAATCGATAAAATGTATGGGAAAATCAAGTATTTTGAGAATTTATGGAAAATGGAGGTGTTTTAGAAGAAAGTAGTGATAAGGAATGAAGTATGAGGTAAGAAGATTATCTCCTGCACTTAGTTTGCACTGATTAGTATTCTAATAGTGATGAAATTTCGGTTTTACTACCATTGAAAAAACGCCATCTCTTGCATTAATCGTTTTGACTGGTACCTTATTTGGGGATCTCGGGCTCATTCAGTCGCCGCTGGGTTCCTTCGTACCTCAGTTGGTTAAAGCACCAGTCTAGCGTACTGAGGGTCGTGGGTTCGAATCCCATCGAAGGGAAAGTGGTTACCTCCAATACATTTTTCAAATCAATATCTTCCACATAATGTACATATTCACATATGAGTTTTCAGAGCATTGTAAATTAATGTCCAAGTCGGGTGGTTTAATCCCCGGAATATAGGCAATTAACTTTGATTGAACAGAGTCTGTTATTGTTTTTGCACTCATATCCGATCAGCAATGCATAACAGAATAATAATTCAATTCTATCAATGGTTGTTATTTGAAACAACGTGTGTTATAATTAGATAATTCGATAAAAATGTGTCTTCGGCCAGCTTCATTTCATATCAAAATTATAACAACAATAACTAATGTGTATTTACACAAAATAATTGCCTACATTTTTGTAGATATTGGAAAAAAAGCGGAGGTAATCACCTACAGTATAACTTGAATCTATGTTTGATATAGCTACTACAAAGTAAATTGTCTAAATATGGATGGAAATTCATCCGTGATGTAGGCAATTACCGTGAAAGTAGATTTTTTTACAGAATAATTATATCAACGTTTGTTATAATGTTGATATGAAGGTATCAACCTTTGATTTAATTGTGTTACGGCTAGAGGGATTTTCGATTTATTTTTTGTTGGTTTATCAACCAACCAGCCAAATTTATAACGCATTTTTTTACAAGGTTTTTCTGAAATAAATAACTCCCCTTGTTATATTTTGTAATGTATTGCTGATCGGGTTGTACGACCAAAGGTCGAAGGACATAAGGTCGAAGGTCAAAAGGTCGAAAGGACAAAAGGTCGAAGGGACAAAAGGTCGAAACAAAAAATCTGGGTCAAAAGGTGAAAAAGACAAAAGGTCGAAAGAACAAAATGTCGACAGGACAAAAGGTCGAAGGGTCAAAAGGTTGGAACAAAAAATCTGATCCAAAAGGTCGAAGGACAAAAGGTCGAAGGTCAAAAGGTCGAATTTCAAAAGGTTGAAAGTAAAAAGGACGAAACGACAAAAGGTCGAAAGGTCAAGGGGTTGAAAGGTCAAAAGGTCGAAACAAAAAAATCTGAGCCAAAAGGTCAAAGGACAAAAGGTCGAAGATCAAAAGGTCGAAGGTCAAAAGGTCAAAAGGACAAAAGGTCGACAGGTCAAAAGGTCGAAGGTACAAAAGGTTGAAACAAAAAAACCTGAGTCAAAAGGTCGAAGGACAAAAGTTCGAAAGTTAAAACGTCGAAGGACAAAAGGTCGAAAGTAAAAAGATCGAAAGAACAAAAGATAGACGGTTGCTGGACAAAAGGTCGAAGGCAAAAAAGTCGAAAATCAGAAACCCGAAGGTCAAAAGGTCGAAGGTCGAAAAAATTAGGCTTTTTATGTTTTACCTAATAATATTTCATTATTGAATTTTTCCTTCTTTTAGTCATAGGCCGTTCCTTCGAGATTCGCATATTTATATTTATTTGTATTTCACCTGATTATATTTTATTGTTGAATTTTCCTTTTTTTAATCAAAGGCTTGTCATTCGATCTTCGCACATTAATATTTATTTGTGTTTAACCTTATTTTCATTGTTGATTCTTTTCTTTATTTTATTCATAACCTTTTCTTTCGAGTTTCGCATTTTAATACCGCATATAAAATACCAAAAATACTTGAAAACATTTCACTCTAGAATTTTCCTTTTGTTAAAACATAGGGTGCTCTTCAGAGGTTTATTGTTGAATCAATACTTTTATCTAAGTACTGCCAGGCTTTATTAACTTTAATTTTATTCCTGAAAATAGTTCTTCACTCATTTCAACCAAATAATAAATCAAAATATATCATTTTAGCTTAACACACTGTCTTCTAATAATTCTATTTCTAGTAGTTTTATAGTAATTTTATTTCTATGTGCTCAAAAGATGATACGTTTTTGTTCACAAAATTGGTTTATAAGTAACTATAAATAAATATACATAATACATTTATTTTTATTATTAGAATCCGTTAAGTTACGCTGTAAAATTAAGAGGGGTATGGAATTGCCAAAATTAGCATTAGGCTAGATCCATTAATTGCGTAACGCAAAAATTGGGATTTTTTTATCCTCCCTCCCCTATGTCTCACATTTTGTAAGAAACATCCACACATTTTGTATGGATCGCCACACTTCGCTCAACCCCACTAAGCATTACGTAATTTATGGACGCTCCCTTACGTGATTTGTGAACG
This sequence comes from Armigeres subalbatus, assembly GCF_024139115.2. Classification (NCBI taxonomy): domain Eukaryota; kingdom Metazoa; phylum Arthropoda; class Insecta; order Diptera; family Culicidae; genus Armigeres; species Armigeres subalbatus. The sequence continues at coordinate 244,544,610 of NC_085140.1, read as the reverse complement.
TTTGTCTTTCATTTTGTAGTCAACTAGTAACCCTCTAACGCCCAAGACCACCTTCAGACGGGAAACTTTTATATTTTTTTTTAATTTTTAACTGTTCAGATTTAAAAATTGATTTTTTGACCTGTGTTTCATTCAGCCTTCTGTTATTTTTTCGACCCTTTTTTCCTTCCACCTTTTGTCTTTTCAATTTTTTGACTTTCGAACTTCTTCCTTTTTAATTTTTTGACTTTTGACCTTTTGACCTTTTATCCTTTCAACCTTTTGTCCTTTCGACCTTTAATCTTTTCGACCATTTATCCTTTCAACCTTTTGCCCTTTCGACATTTTTTTTCCTTTGGACCTTTTGTCTTTTCGACCTTTTGTCCTTTCGACCTTTTGTCTTTTCGACATTTTGACTTTTCGACCTTTTGTCCTTTCGACCTTTTGTCCTATCGACCTTTTGTCCTTCGACCTTTTGTCCTTCGACCTTTTGTCCTTCGACCTTTTGACCTTCGACCTTTTGACCTTCGACCTTTTGACACAGATTCGCTGATCGGGTATGGGTGCCTCTGCATAGGGTAAGGGAGGTATTTCGGACCACTTTAGGAAATGGACGAACAATTTTTCAAAAAAAGTTAGATTTTGTAATAATGCTTTATCAGTTCTCTATGCAACTAAAAAGTAGTGAATGCTAGATATGATTTAACTATCATAAACTATCATAAATTCTGAAGATATATTGGATTTAATTTTGGACCACCTGTTTTTATTTTGGACCACCTATTGAACATATTTTAGACCACTCGAATATTTTTGTATTGTTTGCAAAGATTAAATAAAGATTAAATTTGTGATCTCCAGCATTTCCAGCGTTTTCATCCTTAAAGTCCTTGATATACAATACATTTTTATGAGCACTCAAAGGCTTAGAACAATATCTACTAGCTAAGGGTATTGGAACTTACATCAATTTCAGTACCACTCGGTACAGCATCATCAAATCAAAACAAACGTTGATGTATGATGTATGTGTCATTAATAGTAGTGGGTTACCCGGTTCTCCCTTGCTTCTTGCACATTTTTTTTTACAAACGAAACATAATCGTAGAACGCGGAACTATGTTGCATTGGCAAGCAGAACGAACGGAGAGCTCCAGCAAAGATGGGTTCTTGTCATGGAGCTTTCTTAACTATTCTGCCTACAATCGCATATGTGTCCCATATGAATAGGAATTCCAGTAAAGATAGGACTGATATGCGATCATAGACAATATTTTCGTATGGAAATAAAGAAAACAGTTACATGTGGGTTTAATAGACATTTTTCTAGGGCTTACATCAATGCACGGTAAATTATAAATGATTATAGAGAAACAAATGATTGGTAAAAACGAACAGTGGGTAATGTCTGTGACATAACCGCTAAGTGGACGTAGGACTTGACTTGACCATGCCTTTAAGATACATAATATGTCCAAATTTCTTACATCAACTATTTTGGATAAATAATCGGCCTTGCATACCATTTCTTGGCAAAATCTTCTCATCAAACCGACACTGAAATCAAATCTACCTCGAACAAGAATCATCAAAAACAATTCAGGAAGTATCTGTCCGGTCACGGAATATTAGCCTCGACAGTGGTAACCTTCCCACTGAAGGACTGCCTGAAATAAGCCACAAGTTGGCCCAGCAGGGGATGTAGGGCCTCCTAATCCGTGCGATAGCGACTGAAGGAGAACATTATTTTTAACTCTTAGAGCCTTGAAAAAGGCTGTTTGCTTCGGCTAAGTCCAAAAAGTAAGAAAACGATCTTTTCAAATAACCGCGAATTTCTAGTGGTGGTATAAAAAAGACTGAATGCTCTGCGAGCGAATGCACTTTTCTTTTATACCTTACTAGCTTTATGTACCCGGCCTTGCTCGGAATTGCCAGTTTGGTTTGCAGTTTTCTTTTACAATCGGAAAATGATAAAACCAATTGGTCAACAAAGTAATTATGTTTACTTATTCATACTTTATCATTTGATTAAAAGAAGGCTTTTGGAAACATTGACTGATTTTGAAGGGATCGTGGGTTTGAAAGGTCTTGTTACGGGCAAACGTCTATTTCTAAAGAAGGATAAACATCCATCGATGCCATATTCCGGGCAACGCATATTTTTAAAGAAGGAATCACACCCACCATTGCCTTATTCCGGGCAAATGCCTATATTTAAAAAAGCAATCACAGAAGGAAACACATTAATCATTGCTTTTCACTGGGCATACCATTATTCCGATGAACAACAATTATCATTGTTTTATACCCAAAAAATGCTTGCTTTCTATGCAAGATTTTGCTGATGCTGTTCATAATTATCCCAAATGTCCTTCATGTCGAATGACCTTAGGTCAAATAGTGTTATGTTAATGGCCTGCTTCATTCAGGGATATGTCATTTTCAGGGAAATTTCATATTCTGGAATATGTATATCGGGAAGTATCATTTTCGGGAAATATCATTTTCGTTAGTCATTTTTGGGGAAATGCTATTACCTGGAAAATGTTATTGTCGAGGATTTGCTATTTTTAAGGAATTCGGGCAATTTGTTTTCGGACCTATGCGATAAAAAGGTATACTTAACTGTTCGTTTAATGAATATACCCTCTCTCTCATTTAGCTATGGCACTCCTACCCAGTCTGATATAGTCTTCCTTAGACAGATAATATGGGTTCCAAAATTGGTGGACATCGATAAATGGGTTCTGAGGTCATGCTGAATTGATCAATAACTAAACAATACCCCTCTCCCACACCCTCCCCCTTTTAAAATGCCCTAACCACATCCACTAAAATCGCTTCCTTAGGACAGACAATATTTGATACAAAGACAATATTTGATTCAAATCGGTCATGAGGTTCAGGATTTAGGCTCAGGAGTTGATCGATTGCTAAACAATACCCCTCCCCCATACCCTCCCTCTTTTGTAAAAAGCGTCCCTAACCTCCTATCGTCGTCTCCCTATGATAAATAATTTATGCTCCAAATTTGGTTGAAATCAGCCAAGGGGTTCAGAATTTACACTGAGTTGATCGATAACTAATCAATACCCCTCCCCCACACCCTTCCTGCATGCTTAACTCCCCTATCGTCCCCTATGTAAAATAAAGAATTTGTGTTTCAAATTTGGTTGAAATCGGTCAAAGGGATCAGAATTAACACTGAGTTGATCGATAACTAAGCAATACCCTCCCCCCACAACCTCCCCCTTTTTCAAAGAGCATGCCTAACCCCCCTATCGTCGTCTCCTTAAGATAAAGAATGTGTGTTCCAAATTTGGTTAAAATCGGTAAATGGGTTCAGAAGTTATGCTGGAACATACATACAAACATACAAACATTGAGTTTTATATATATATATATATATATATATATAGATAGATACCTAGTATAGAAATATTCTTTATTATGCTTGCGCAACGTCGAAAGGGCGAGGAAGTTTCGGTGATTTTGCTAACGTATGCACTAAAATCAAATGAAGGCTACCGTTCTTATAAAGCAAGCAATATTTTCGTGCCCCATCGCCATTCATTGGTGTCGTGCATTCCAGATGAAATATTTCCCTATGAGGCAATTCAAGATAAAATAGAAACACCATTGAAAACCACACCAACACTATTATTAAAAACAAAAATATGATCTCGCTGAAAGATAAAATTTGAGTCAAGCTTACCTCATGCAACTAATGCAACGTACACACCAGTCAAGCAGTTTGACGAACATTGACTCCGCCGCCAAGAAAATGCTTCGGTTGCTGCTTTGTTTGAACGTGTGTAAAGTTGTTCGAACAACCATTTGACAGTTGACGGCTCGGTTGGAAAAAATTAAGGTGAAGGTGGGTTGAGTACCAAAACAAAGCTTTGATAGTATTGGTACAGTAAAAACTTTCATATACTGTAGTAGTATTGGTGTCGTATTTATAAAAAACAAAGAATATTAGTAGGGTGGTTCAAAAAACGACCCAGCACCATCCCGCTCACTCGATTCCGTCCCATGCTCCGAGTGTCCTAAAAAACCGATTTGAACAAAAACTGGTTGAGCGCAAGCCGGTTCAAGTTTGTATGAAAACTAGAATGGGAAACTAAACCTTTTATTACACTGATTACGGCGCTTTCCCTCCAAACGCTGGCGAAAAGAGAACCCACATTGTTGAAAGCAACATTCAAGAGACTTCAGTGAACGAAAACCGCACCGCAGGAAAGATCCATTGATTACGTAACGCAAATATAGCATTTTATACTCACCCTTATGTCACACTTTTTGTATGAAGTATCTGCCCCTGGTATGATAGTGTAGACTAGACTAGACTAGAAGTATCTGCTCCTGGTGCGATAGATTCTTTCTTCTTTCTTATTGGCATTACATCCCCACACTGGGACAGAGTCGCCTCGCAGCTTAGTGTTCATTGAGCACTTCCACAGTTATTAACTGCGAGGTTTCTAAGCCAGGTTACCATTTTTGCATTCGTATATCATGAGGCTAGCACGATGATACTTTTATGCCCAGGGAAGTCGAGACAATTTCTAATCCGAAAATTGCCTAGACCGGCACCGGGAATCGAACCCAGCCACCCTCAGCATGGTCTTGCTTTGTAACCGCGCGTCTTACCGCACGGTGCGATAGATATCACAGACAAATTCTGGGTATTTTGTTGAATTGCACGTTTCACTGATGCCTTCTGAGAAGCCTAATTATCATGCGAAAGAATCGCAACCTAGATTAAAATCGACTCCCAACTATTGGAACGACCATTCAATATGGATTGTCTATGGAGTTGATGCTCTTAAATATTTCATCCCGTCATATGGTCTCCCCCCTCGCCATCGCCCAATGACGGAGTGCCAGAATCAGAATAATGTTAAATTCAACCTCGCCATATCAACTGTCATACAAACCTGAAACGACCTGCGCACAGTAAGCCTATTCAAACCAGCCCAAACCATTGGATGACACCCAAATTATAAATCATAATCAACTGAGCGTGGCGAAGCAAAATTATTTTTTGAGCCACCCTACTTATTAGTTTGCTGCTGCCAGTGCCGGTGCACCGCGGTGTTTACATTCGCTCCGCGATCAGTTTTTAATCGTTTTTTTCGGGCAAATCTAGCAGTTTATACTAAGTTTTCGGTTCAAATAAGTGACTGATTTCAAAAAGTGGTGTTTAATTTGCATTATATCAACATTTCGGGCTGCTCATGTGCGGAGAAGTGAGTAAAAACTTGATTTTTCCAATGCCCTTTGAGAAGAAGTGAAGTACAGTGATGAACCCAACAAATCGCGGACGGCTATTAAATTGGCACGAAACTGCTAATTTATGCTACAATTCGAGCCGGAATACATAGGATTCATTGAAGAAACATGTTCATTATCACAAGAAGTAAGGAAATATGCTGTGAACAGGTTAGTAATTTGAATAATTAACTTTTGTTCGATGCTGTTCGATGCATTTGAATGTTGGTGGGAGAGGAGTGTGGGAGGTGTGGGGTTGGCCCATGGAAGGTCCGGTGCCATATTGGCTGCCATCGTGGTACTCTTCCAACTATGTCCTTAAAACGGTTTGATTTTGGTTTAAATTGTCGGGGGTGGAGTCAAGGTTCGCCGAACATGTTCGAGCATTTGTAGTGAAGTTGCACAAACCCCCATATATTTTTTGATGGTTGGTGCTTGTGTTGATGCTTCGGTCGTTCGTGTGTGATATTGTTGGTCGAATAAATTGATTGTTCGTGTCGCTGTTGGTAAAACTTGATGGATGTTTGAATAAACGAGAGGAAGAGTCAATGTTGGTCAAACTGCTTGACCGTGTGTACGTTCCATAACAATAGCTATGTAAACTAAAAAACTATTAAAAGGTATGTTTTTCGTGAAATAAAGACTTTACGGAGCAAAAGGTCGATACAACCATATATTTTTGAAAACAAACGTAAACAATGGGGCGAAACGAACAACGTCCCAAACAAGCAGGCGAAACATTACTTCTGAAAACAAAAGGGGGTATGACACATTTTTATTTTTTTCGTGTGGAAACCAAACCGAACATAGTTTTTAATTGTCTCTACAGAATTTTTTTTACAAATTTTGAACATTTTATTAGTCATTGAAAAGATCTTTTAATCATGATAAAAATTATTTTATTAGCTCCAAATTTTGAAATCAATTTTTCTCGTTTCATGCTTGCTGCGACATTCGCCCTTATTCTAGATAAAGCTTGATATTAGGGAAGGATTTTTTTTATTTTTTTAAGGAGTGCATAAATATTAAGAAGGATGGATTAGACTAAAGAAGCCTTGAATACTGAACTGTCAAAAGCGCTTTCCGATTCATTCCCAACGTACACTCATGTTTACGACCATCTGCTCTTTAAGCACAGTTCTTCCTGGGGCAACAGATTCACATATGTCGTCAGCTTCATAAGAACAGATTGATCCTTTCATGATCCGTCACTTTATTTCCCTGCTTATATTTGTATTGCAAAACGGCGCCGACGACGATGATGAGGACGACGACTGGCGTGCTACACATCTCTGATCGAATCGTGGGGAAGATTCAATTTAGTTCAACATAAACGGCGGCAAAGGCAGAGTCACATATGCGCGCAAGTCTCCGTTATGCTATTGCGAATATGAATATAGATCCACCTACACTTCACGGCTCTATGATGCCGCATGTGAGGCAGCCAAGAGTTTTTCCTTTCCGATCGGCTTAGCGTTGAGCGAGCGGAAAAGACTTTTATTGTGTTTCGTTTTCTTTCATTGCATTAGAGCAATACAATTTCCTTGTTGATGGGGACATTCAGTTCCAGTATATTTTTTATGTAGCGTTGGAAGCATCATCATTGGCACTGGCTGACGATATGAGAAGTGAGTCAATTAAATTTGCATATTTGATGATTCTATATTTCATGTGGTTCATGATCGAAGGTCTACCGCACAATTTGATCTTTTATGTTGCTTTATCTATTCAATATATCGATAAAGATTAAATAATATTTGAACATTATTCTTTTATTATCTTCTGGAGTGCGATTTATGTGTTGGGTATGTGCAATATAAATTTCCATTCAATCAGAAGGACAAGTTAAGGACAAGTCTCCCGGAATCCAAAACAAATTTCACTCGCGTTTTCAAAGGGTCCCTAATCAACGCGGAAGCAACGTACAACTTTCATTTTTGTATGGAGTCGTTTTGTTGATTTTTCTCAGTAAACAAAAACTAAACACAATTATTTTTGCGTGAGGTTTCGGTCTACTGCTTTGCCTCGACCATCTTCAGACGCCTTTTTTATTTTTAAATTAAAAAAATTAAACAAAGAAAAATAAACATAAATTAGATTAAAATAACTTGGAACAAAACTTCACATTTAAACAAAACATTTTTTCCCACCATAATGCAACGTACACACCAGTCAAGCAGTTTGACGAACATTGACTCCGCCCCCAAGAGAACGCTTCGATTGCTGCTTTGGTTGAACGTGTGTGAAGTTGTTCGAACAACCATTTGACAGTTGGCGGCTCGGTTGGAAAAAATTAAAACGGTTGGATTTTGGTTTGAGTTGTCGGGGGTGGAGTGAAGGTTCGCCGAACATGTTTGAGCATTTGTAGTGAAGTTGAACAAACTCCCATATATTTTTTGATGGTTGGTGCTCGAGTTGGTGCTTCGGTCGTTCGTGTGTGATGTTGTTGGTCGAATAAATTGATTGTTTGTGCCGCTGTTGGTAAAACTTGGTGGATGTTTGAATGAACGAGAGGTGGAGTCAATGTTGGTCAAACTGCTTGACCGTGTGTACGTTCCATAACTCACATATCGATCACCGCAGCGATTACCACCTCGTTTTATGCTGGGCGATCACTTACCACTGGCAAGTGGGATTGCAGCTGTGGTGTTTGGTATTCCAGCTTTGCTGCGAAGTAATAAAATAAAGATAATAATTGTGTATTTCTTCCGTTTTAAGTGAGGTGCCCTTCAGAACGCGAGTGAATTTTTTTGGATTTCGAAAGGCTTGTCCTCAACCTTTCGTCTTTGCTTATTGGATCTTACATTTATTTGAAAACTCATTATAATCATATTATAAGGAAGCATAAGTTACAGCAATCCACATTGCCAATTATTCATTTAACTATTGTCTAGTCCTGGAAGCCATAAATGCGGATCTCGTTACATCGTTTATAATCACAAATATTTGCCATAACAATGTTGGACGGTAGGTACCTACCTACATATCTCCTCGGCCGGTTATTGTTTCCCATGTTTACTCGATACTAAGTTGCCATGCCAGCTATAATAAACAACCAAGCGGGGCGAAACCAGCGTTGCCTTGCGAGAATGATGCGCCATCATCAGTCTGCATTGGCTCGTGGCTTACTGAATCCGAACGAGGGAAATGGCTCCTTGCGGTACCGTTAACGGCAATTTGAAGCACATAATTCACTGCGAATCCTTACCAATCGCGTAAACCGCTAGCTGTCTACCTTCCATCATCTGAATGAGACAGACAGTGAAGTGAAGTAAAATTAAATTGTTCCATTGTCGGAAACGGAGCTGACGGCGTCGAGATAATATTGCAGCATCACTGCATCTGGAGGCAGTATAAGTATTAGAGAGCAGCACAGCTTCGGAATCTGCCAACAGTTTGATGAAAACAAAATAACAAATAAGATTCATATCTCTCTGAAGAAAATTCAATGGTACCAGTATCGGTCCCAGCGGCAGTCGACTAGTCGTCGGCGGTTGGTAGCTGCAGAAAATGTCTTTGCTAAGATGGCAGTAAACCGTCGACTATACTCAGCGTCAGCAGCACTCAAGTTAAGTTGTGAATTTTGTTGCTGCTAGGGATTTGGAAACGGGCATTATTGAAAATAAATCGGTTCTTTTCAAAACCACCATTTTATTCAAGAGATAGTTAAAAGTTACACTAATTTTACAATTTTTGAAAATTTTAATTATATTTTTCGAAATATTATTTTAAATCATGCTGCTAGGTATTGTATCATACGTTTGAGTACCCTTCAAAATGTCTTTTCACTACGTTGCTTACCTTTTGTGACAAAGCGGCGCTACTGCGTTGTCTCTTCAAATCAGCCAGAATGGACTATATTTGGTTCTTTTTAGTAGTTTCACTCTAATGAGGATTGGTTTTCCAGTTATTTTGGCGTAGAACTACGTCTGTCTTTTCTATATTGGGGTACACTTTACAATTGCAAAATATTGAAAAACGTCGCAAAAATATGATCGTTATTATTTCAACCGTTTCTCGATGGATTTCCAATTTTCATGGACCATTAAATCAAGGAAGAGTCAACGCTTAAGACCTGACATACACTGAAGTTTTTTACGCGTTTTTTTAACGAAACACTTTTTATGCGATTTTTTTTCACTTAAATTTTGGGATTTACTCGGTCATTAACGCGGCCCATCGTGTACTTCGTTCAGTTACGTATTATAGCCCCGTTAATATTTATAAAACTCCATAGAATAAAATGTATTCTTACTTTCAAACCCAAAATATCTTTATAAAACCATCCCACATAGAAATGCCGAGGAAATGTCCAACCTAAACATTTCCTAGACCATGAAGATACAACTCAAACCTGCAGCATGTGTGCATGCTTATCTCGAGTTAAAATAGTTTTATATTATCTTGGAAATGTTATAAAAATCATAAGGTTTTCAGAAATCGTTATGTCTTGAATGTTGGAATCCTGTCGTTTTTTGAGCTCAACAATCAATTTGAAATTTCTCAATTATCTGGAATAATTTTTATGAATTTCGCTAATTTTCATTTAAATCCAAAAAGTATAAAATTGAAACTAAACAAACACTGTTAAAAATATTAGTGGGTTCAACCCTTGCGAAGCAGTATACTAAAAATGTTGAACTTAATAATTTTGCTCCGTCATGCTTTTCCATATTTAGCCTTTTAAATTAGGTTCAAAATAAAAGAACATGAAGAATATTCATTCTGCATTTAATTCATGAAAATAGTAAAAAATAAATGACGAGTCAACTCGTGAGGGACTCTGACTGGCAGCTGGTATTAGATTAGAATGCAGGTTCCATTTGGAACAAGTGTTCGGGACCCACCGGTAGATTTTTTTAAAATACCCAGGAAATGAAAGATAAGAAGCTATATTTTCACGTAGTTGAAATTTTAGATCCAGTGAAATACTAATTCAATACGTTCGTTCATTTATTATTTAAGCCTACCAAATTGCGTGGGTTTACATCCGTCCTCGATGAATAAAGAAACTTATCTGTTAGGCAAAATTAAATTACGTGTCACACGATGACGAGAGGCAAATGATTTCTTCATGAATTCCACAAATCCTCACGAGGCTAACCCCATGCAGCTGAGGACTAGCATATTTATGTAAACATGATTCCCATCACAGACAGATCCTTCTAGCTGCTCAGCGGGTGGAATTTTGGAGCAGCGACAACCTCGGCTAGTATTCAGTTCCAAGTTCAACCAAATTACACCGTATGGTGAGTCTTATGTTTTCTATTCCATGCCGCGTTTGCTGGAATGTTTCGTTCGGATTCAAGTTACGCTCTAGGGTCTAATCTTTGGAGTGAATTTACATGACATGTCCCTGCCTGCACCATGGTGGTGGACAAGGCGGTATCACTGTTTAGAATATGTAAAACAATTTTCCTTTTCGGTAGATTTGGATTTGGTACTCTACGTTAGTCCTCTTTGGCGCTGGTGAACTGTGCACTTGGTTCAGATCCAGTCATGGAAAGAAATTGTATTTGAATATTTCAACAGTCATGAATGATGCTGTGTCTCATAGAAAAATGTGACTCCTATATGTGTGTCCATTTTGGCTATAGAGGAAGAGTTTTAATAATTCACTGAATACAGTTTGTTTTGGTTCATCACATTGCAATTGCATTATCAAGTGATTGCAAATAGTCAATATAAATTAGAATTATTGGTTTGTTTCTGCGGACAAATCAGCCAAAAAAAATGTATTTTACATGTTTTTGTAATTCCATCGTGGTAGATTACAAAGGAATTCAAATTGATGAGTTGAGCTTTGGTGAGTATGTGTTTATAACTATTAAACGTTAGAAACCAAGAATATTAAAATGCAGAACACTATTCCAAAAATATATATGAATCATTGACGAATAATACAGATGTCGGTTTTGTTGCTAAATGAGACTGTTTGATACCTATTCACTAAGGAACAAATTCAACATTGGAAATTCAACTTTGAACTGTTGAAGCTATAAGGCCTAATTGGAACAACCATTTTCGTTTATTTTGATCAATATTTATCTTTATATAATGTAAAAATGTGGCTTTGTTCAAAGTTAAAATGTTGGGATTGTTCCAGCAACGGAATGTACCGAGAATCTGATTATCTTTCACATTTGCCAAAAGCGAAAACATCTGACATAATGTCTTTTTATAGCGTCAACAATATTATACTGTAGTTTATGGTACTTCCGACCACAAACACTTGTGCGAGCCATTCTTCTGTAACTGTGACCGAAAAAGTAGTGGGTGGCATAAGGCCAATAATAATTGAAAATGGACATTAATGTCGGGTCGGATAGTTTGGTTTCGTGTCTATGTCTGTTGCGAGAATTGAGGATCACATAATCCACAAGAGACTAGGGAAGTAGAATGTACATAGATTCGCATCTGTTTTCTATCTTAATGCTAATAATTGGGAAGGACATGGGAGCGTAAGATGGAAAGTAAAATAGTTTAGTTTCCTTATATCGGAACATGGAGGACGAATAGTCCATAAAATGCATTAGTTTTGAAGAAACCATCAACAGTTCGCTAAAAGTAGTGAGAGTAACAATTTTGTTTCGAAATGAAATGTTATATTGAAAGCAATCAGATTTTAGTTTATTGGAAAAATTTGATATAATTTGCTTAAGAATGATACGACTTCAATCAACCAACTTTTTATTTTTAGTAAAATACTAATTTTAAGAAAACAAAAAAAAATCGGTTCACTCTAGCAGTTATCTGCCACTAATTTTCTTCTAAGTTTGATCAACAGTCGTAGGTATCAGATGGAATTTTCACATAAAGTTATTTGCCCTGAAAATGCAATCTGAATACTAGGAAACATTCTTTGTAGTAGTGATTGCAAACATGATATAGCTATCTTAAGCCCTTATGATTAACGTCTCGTTTACCAGATGCATCCCACTATGGCTTGGCTCGGTTGGCTGGTTGCACTAGCAAGAGTGTGTAATTATAGTTGATTTATGGAAGAACGTGGTGTTATCTTCCAGCTAATGTAAAGGAATTAGTTTTATTCATGACCGTCGTATATAGAGCTGGTATCCGTCTGGTACATATCTCCACTATTTTATTTTATTGGATCTTAGTCGAAGCGTGAACGTAATTGAGCAGTGCATATGATTTACTGCCTTGGTCGAGTCGTATGGCATGTATTCCTTACAATATTAATTATTTTTATGATGGTATTCGATTTGCTTCGGTAGACTTTGCCAATGAACACCTTCTTGATTGTACATAGAGTATTAATGCATACATATTTACGGGTTTCGAAACCATAATCAACTAAATTCCTGTAGACTTTTAATTTGTTTGATATAAAGTGTGCTGTACACTTTTGTACCAATAAATTTTCAGGAACATGATGCTTCTGAAACTTTTCTGAAACGTACAAAAGCACTCAAATAAATGCCAAATCAGCCTTTCCTAAACATCACGTAATAATATGTAAACGATAAAATGTAAACCCATTAGTTGACCGACGAACGATCGATCCCCGCCACGGAACATTCCCTTGTGTCATGTCATTTAAATCAATTGAATTTTCAGAGACCTATTCTCTGGCCTGGCACTCAAACCCGATGATGTATCACTTTTCTCCGTAATCTGGCCGGACCAAAAGCCATTGATCGACAAAACCATATTGTCGGTAACACCCCTTTTCTGTGGAACGATGTTCGACTGAAAGGGCAAATCATCGCCCGTGAAAAATAAAACACTTTTCATCATCAGCAAACACAAGTATAGGTAGCAGCTGCTGGTTGGGCCGTCACAAAAGGCCAGCGGCTGTCACTTGATCGTGCTCAGTCTATACTTGGACTATATTGTCGCATCAAGCGTAGTACTCTTATCTGCCTTAATTGCCAGCTTTTTATTGCCCTGGTCTAGAGCTCTCTGGACGGTGATGATGTCTGCAAAATGACACTGATGTCGATGACAGCGTTTAGGGACATTTAAAATGGACCGTTGGTGACTGAGTACGAGACACTGCGTGCAAAAATGAGTTTTTCATCAAGTAATATTTATTAATAACCAATCAAAAACAATGAATACACTGATGTTTCGGAAAAAATAGTACTAGTGTGATAAAAGTAAGTTGTTGTATTCGAGATACGACCAATTAATTAGCACGTCAGTCGAGATGCTCTAAGTGTTAAGGGTCCAGGTTCAACACCCGTCTTTGGCCGAATTTTTGTAAGGTTGCTGAGGTTGTCGAAGTATACAGCATTTTATTACTCGATGAGATGTAAATTAGATTCAATGAAGATACACATAGCCAGTTCTTATTTTCTCGAGACTGGGGACCTAATACAAGGACCTGTCGTTTGATGCAATCTGTGCATATGTCGCAAATTATGATAAACTGTACCGAAACTAATGCGAGATTGAATAAGTGAAACTTTCTTCGCAAAAACAGCCGAAGAAAGTTTCCCAAAACGCATCCACTGCACTACTTATGATCAAATATTTGTAACACTCGCATTTTTTTCGTTTTGTAAAAGGCTAGTAAATAGGCTTTACTTCTTAATCCGATCTGTGATGTTTTCGGGTAGAAACATTCTCGACACTCTGGGCATAGTGTATCCATTGACTTTGCCACACAAGATACATACTAACGCAAAGGCGGGCATAAAGCTTTCAATTGCTAACTAAAAAAACTAATTGATTATAATGATATGGAACCGGTAAATACACACGAAATCATTAATTTAGACTAATTGATTACTAAGTTAAAAAGCAGGCCAAGTTACACTTCGAATTAGTGCTATGGAAGAAGAAGCTTGCGATGCACTTACGAGATTGACTAATTCGCCGAAACCGATTGCTAAACTGTAAGCAAGTTTTCAATATTAAATAATTTTACATGAAGATTTTAACACCTGAGATCTGTTAT